>NC_088358.1:14602500-14780000 GCF_036884655.1 Musa acuminata AAA Group | reverse complement strand
AGTCGGCAATAAGAGGAGGAGGGGTGAATTAGTGCTTTTGTTAAAAATGTCAGTTTTGAAACTTTATACGATGAAAAACCATATCAAAATATGTTAACTTGAAAGCATATGAAAGCATAGTGAATAAGTAAATAAAGTAGTTTGCAATGAAAGTAAAGAGCTTAAAGTAAATGCAAACTGAGTTAGTATAGTGGTTTGATCATCTTGACCTATATTCACTCTCAATTCCTCTTCTGTTGAGGCCACCGGCATCCACTAATGGTCTTCCTTCAATGGGCGAAGACTAACTACCCTTACAATTCTATTCTTCTTTTGATAGGCTCAGGAGAGAACCTTTACACTCCCACTTACTCCTCTCTTAAAAAGAAATTAACACTTAGACTAGAGGAGGAGAACTCTCACAAGATTACAATAGAATTTTCCCTTGTTTTTATTTTTAGTTCTTATGTTATCTGAGCAGGGATGAGAGGGATATTTATAGGTCCCAAATGGATTTAAACTTGGAGTGTAAAAGTGTCTCATCTCCGATTTTCGGGGTATTGGCATTACCATCGCGTGCAGCACTGACGCTCGACGGTACCATCGCCCAATATGGTGATACCACCGCTTGACACAGTCTCCCAGACTGTGTCTGGGCGATACTACCACCTGACATAGTCTCGGAGACTATGTCTTGGAGACTGAGCCTCTAGCGGTGCCACTACTTGGACCGACAATGCCACTGCCTGGACTGATAGTGCCACTACTTGACCTAACGTTTGGGTCACTGAATGTGCCTTTCTCTTGGCCCAAAATAGTCTCAATTCGGGCCTTGTTGGCCCCTAATTGAGTTTGCTTAATTATATTCTAAACCAACCCAATTACGACCTAAACTAACTCGATCTAGACAAATTATTACAAAGCATGAATCATATGTTGTCCGACATGTCATTAGTTCTTCTAGCGCTTCGTCCGATCCATTGGCGCATCGTCCTCTCCTTCAGTGTATTGCCCAATCGGTATGTTGACATATACAACTTCCGATCTCCTTAACACAATGTCTGATCCTTCGGCCTGATGCTCGAATTCACGGCATGAAGCCTTCTGCCAACACATTGACCGATCCTCTAGTTGGATGTTCAATCTTCTGACATGTTCAACTCCGACCCAACATCTGATCCCTCATAGTTTAATCAAATTACCTCTCTTGATCGAAGCTAGTCCAACGTCACTCAAATTACAGATTATATCATAAACTCTATCCATTTGTTTCATCATCAAAATCTGAGATTCAACAGCAAGAAGCCACGAATTTTGAGATGGATTCCATGTACTCCAACAATGTTTGAAACCTAGTTGAAGGACCCGAGGGTATTATACCCATTGGTTTCAAGTGGATCTTTAAAAAGAAAATCGGAGTAGATGGAAAGGTAGAGACCTATAAAACAAGGCTATTGGCTAAGGAATATCATAAAATGTAAGGTGTTGAATATGACGAAACCTTCTCACTCGTAGCCATGCTAAAATCCATCAAAATTATATTTGTTATTGTAACACGCTATGATTATGAGATCTGGTTGATAGACGTGAAAACCATGTTCCTCAATGGCAACCTCGAGAAGGGGGTGTATATGATACAACCTGAGGGATTTGTGTCCAAAGACTGCTCACATAAGATGTGTACAAGAATGAAGATAAGTCTTGTGTGTACAAGAAGGTAAGTGGGAGCGTTATCACCTTCTTGGTGTTATACGTTGATGATATCCTAATCATTAGGAATGATATAAGAATGCTATCTATAGTAAAAGCTTGGTTATCTAGACACTCGTTCATGAAGGACTTAGGGGAAGCATCTTATATCTTAGGAATTTGGATCTATAGAGATAGATCTAAGAGAATGCTTAGCTTGTCTCAATCCAAGTACATAGGCACTATTATCAAAAGGCTTGATATGAAAAATTCCAAGAGATATCTTATAATGATGAGATATGGGATATCGCTTTTTAGGATTATGTCCTCAAAGACTCTTGAAGAAAGGGCGAACATAGATATGATACCCTATGCCTCAGTAATAGGGTATATCGTGTTTGCCATGCTATGTACCAAGCCTGATATAGCACATGCTCTAAGTGTCACGAGCACGTATTAGGCGGATCCAAGCTTAGAGCACTGGAAAGTAGTAAAGTGTATCCTTAAGTACTTGAGAAGTACTAAGAATTTTTTACTAGTATACGTAGGTAGTAGCCTTAAGGTTGAATGCTACACGAACTCGAGTTTCTATTTTTGATATCGATGATAGTAAGTCTAATTCGGGGTATATGTTCACCCTAAATGGAGGAGCAGTATGCTGGAAAAGTTTTAAGTAAGATACTACTATTAACTTGACCACAAAGGCAGAGTACATTACTACAGCAGATGCAGTAAAAGAGGGAGTCTAAATAAAGAAATTCATCACAGATTTGGGAGTCGTGCTAGGCAACGAGGAGTCGATTCTCTTATATTGCAACAACAATGGGGTGATTACTCAAGTAAGGGAACCTGGGTCTCATCAAAAGTGTTTTGAGGAGGTTCTAGCTTGTTAGAGAGATCGTGGCCTAAGGAGATGTGGCAGTGGAAAGAGTTTCATCTGAGGATAACATCGTAGATCCACTAACAAAATTATTGTCTCATATTACCTTTAAGCATCACAATGGTCTGATGGAGATCAGACACGTAGGTGATTGGCTTTAGGTCAAGTGGGAGATTACTAATCATAGGTGCCCTGCAAGCCAATCACGTGAGTAATGGCACGTGTGACATAACACGTACTTTTTTTACTTATTATTATTATTATTATTATTATTATTATTATTATTATTATATATGTATATATATAATGAATCTGTGCAATGAGAATCAGATCGTGATGAGATCACAATAATGAGATCGATTCATCTCTAAATACAAATCCTAAATAATCCTAGTCATAGGTTACTCGAGAGGGATATCAAAATAACCGGATAGACTGGTATACTGTATACTTGTCCATATGATAGAGGTAGCTAGTCTCATAGCTGCTTGTGTGGGGACAATAGGGATATAGTGTAGGTGCTCATTGGAGAATGAGTTCACTGATTAATCCACTCACAAAATGCTAGATTGTTGATGATACCTTATTGTTAGATAGCGATTTCATCATCTTAGTGGTGTATCTAGTCCTTAGACTTGAGACACCAAGGTTGTTATATATGAGCACTCTACTCTTTGATACCAGACTTATAGGCTTGGAAGTTCCAGATCTATCACAGTCGGTCATCGGGAGTGACAGCTAACCTTACATGGACTATTGAGTATTGATAAAAGATCATCCACTCTCGGTATTATGTGATGAATATCTCATGTGTTCTTGCTTAAACAAATCTCTGGCCAAAGTCATTTGGATTGAAAGAGAAAGAGTTCTCTAGGAGAATCCGATTAGAGCGAGACTCGAGTAAAAAACTGTATGGGCCTGACAATACCATGCCCGGTATATGATTTTTGGGATATTAGATAGATGAGAGACTATAGATACATGACAACTAAGGATAGACGGGTCCAATAGATTGGATTCCCCTGTATGGTTTAGAAACTATGGCGTAGTGGCTTAGTACGTACGTAGTCGATGAGTTGAGTGAATTATTATAGAGATAATAATTCACTGAGTCAGAAATTCTAATATATATGACTCATGACCAACTCGATATTAGGCCTAGAGGGTCATACATATGGTAGGCATTGCGACAAGTAGAGGTTCGGATATGAGATATCCGCCGGAGCCCCTATCTTATTTATTGGATATCCAATAAGCTCTTGAATTATTGAATCCTATGAATAAGATCCAATAAGAGCTAATAATATATTATTAGATAGAGATTAACTAATATAAGAGATTTGGGTAGTTGGATGGAGATCCAATACCCAATTGAGTAAGATCCATTAGGGTTAAGTTGATAGGGGGCCTCTATAAATCAGCAGGAACCAAACACCCATAGGATAGAGGCTTTTTAGTTGCCACCTCCTATTCTCCTCTCCCTTTCTCCTCCTCAGATAGTAGGTGTGGAGATTTGGGCATTGATTCAAGGAGAGTCGCCATAGCCTTACTGTGTGGATCACTACTAGATAAGATGATGCTTGACCTCCTTCATCCTCTCCTATAGATCTGTAGGGATTCAGAGATATACGATCTCCCTATGTAATAGAACTATCTCACACATGGTTTTTAGTTTCATGGATTTGCACACTAATCTTCGCATGATGACGAATATATATTTTGAGAAATTTGAAGATTTTTATTTTCTGTTCTTCTGCTACGCATGCGATGTTGCCCCCAAGAATTCCCTATAATGCTTACGTCATGCGTATACAAAAGCATAGTAATCAAGCTTTCATATGGAAGCATCATATCCTCAATTATATTAATCATGTTTTTACGTATGAGATAACCGAAGCAATAATCACATCCTGTCATAATCTAATATGTGATACATATTTTCAAAGTATTAACCTCATTAAGATGATGTTGTTAAGGAAGCAAAATACTAATCAAGAAATAATGAAGTAATTTTGTGCTAAATGATAAAAGATGCTTGTAAATCTTTGGGACAATAGATAGGTTGAGGTTTTCAAAAATAATATCAATGGCCTCGTGATATGTGACCCTAATGGACTAGATGTCCCATTGTCCTAAAAAAAATAATCTTGCCTTTTTTTAGTGATGCCTTAGATGTCATAAATTATATCATCTATGATAGGTATATGATGCCCTAGAAGATAAGTAGATATTCTATCATTTTCATCTACATATAAATTATTATAAAATATTTTAACTAGTTTAGGATAGATAAGTTCACCAATTTAAAGAATATGAAGGGTATTTAAGTTAGTAAACCATTGGATTGTTTTTAGTTCACCGAAATCTTGTTCATATACTTTCTTTTGTAGACAATCCTATATTCAAATTTTGAAAATCTTAGGGGATATTCGTAGGAATTAAATAAAGTGGTGTCAGAGGTTTTATCTATTCTTCTCTTTCTTTTGTCTCTTTAGGATCTTCTAGGTGTCATGAAGACTATAACATCTATTACAAAAATAAGAGTAAGAACAAACTACAAATTGAGAATAAGAGGAGGATTTAGATGCTACCCTTTTAGTCTAGACTTTTGCTAAGTTAAAACTATTTCTTGATCACCCAAAAGATTGATTGAGTTCTTAATTTGATCCTTAGCCTTATAAAGGGAGGAGGGATGAGAATCCTAGGCTTTAGGTGGGTGAAGAGGAAGAAAATATCTTGAGGAGAGATTAGAGGGTAGTTTAGAGAAGAGATTTGAGGAGGAAGAGAGTGAAAGAGGGGAGATTTAAAGGGAGAAAGAAGAGGGTTAAATGAGGGAGAGGTCGGCTAAGAAAAGGAGAGGCATTTGGAGAAGGATTTAGAGTGGCTCGATTACTAGCCCTAATCTTAAAATGGGCTTAGGTCGAGTTGCTGGTGGTAGTACCCCTGGCTTAGGCAGTGCTACCACCATTAGACAAAGAGTACCACTAGTCCAATGGTGGTACTATCAAGCACCTATTTTTTTATTTTTTTGGCTCTCACATAATGATATCATAATTCATTCATTCAAGTTTAACATAGCTAAATCCTTTCTAATAAAATTAAATTATTCCTCATTCAATATTTTAATAAAAATATTCACTAATTAATATTTTATATCAATAAAATTTAAAGTTATGTCATGATTGCTTATATGATCCCTGATGAGATGTCTAATGTCAAATTTGATAATATTGAATAAGATTTTTTAACAAGCAAATTATACTAATATTATCATACTTTATAGGAATATATTTTTAAGTAAAGCTCATAATCTTGTAAAGTATTTTTCATCAAAATTACCTGCACATAATTTGCACCTATTGTAATATATTCACTTCGGTCGTAGATACTGTGATAGAGTTTTGTTTCTTGGATAACTAAGAAACAAGTATATTACCTAGAATTGATAAGTTCCAAATGTACTTATTCTATCAATTTTATATCCTATAAAATTAGTATTAGCAAAGGCAATCAAATTAAAATTTTTAGATTTAGGATACCATAATCTCATATTAGGCATTCCTTTTAAGTATCTAAATTTTTTTTACTACTTTATAGTGATATTATTTAGGATTAGATTGAAATCTTATACAAAGCCTCATACTAAATATTATATTAAATTTAGTTGTAGTAAAATATAGTAAAGTACCTATCATGCTTCTATACATTTTCTAATCAAAGCATTTTCCTTCATTGTCTAAGTTTAGTTTAGTAGAAATGCTCATTGGTGTGTTGATAATCTCAACATTGTCAATGTAAAACCATTTCAATATATCAAGAGCATACTTGGTTTAACTAATGAAAATCCCATCACTTAGTTACTTAATTTATAATCCTAGGAAAAATATCAATTCATCCATTAAACTCATTTCAAATTTTTAGCTCATACTCTTAGCAAATTATTCACATAAATATTCATTAGTAGAACCAAAAATGATATCATCAATATAAATTTGATTAATAATAAAAATTTTATTAAAATATTTAATAAATAATGTGATGTTAACATTACCTTTTGAAAAATTATTTTGAATAAGAAATGAATAAGTCTCTCATACCAAGTCCTAGAAGAGTCTTAAATAATTTATAAATATGGTTTGGAAAAAGATCATTTTCGGTTGATTACTCAACATAAACTTCTTTAAAATTAAAACCATTAAGAAAAATACTTTTGACATCCATTTAAAATATTTTAAAATATGCATAAGTAAGGAATATCCTTATAGCGTCAAGTCTAGTCACAAGTACGAAGATTTTTTTACGGTCTATATTTTTTTTTTGGTTAAAATATTTGACCACTAATCTAGCCTTATGACACCTTATTCATCTTTCTTATTTCTAAAGACTCATTAAGTACTAATTATAAGATGATCACTAGGTCTAGGAATAAATATCCAAACTTTATTTCTTTCAAATTGATTTGGCTCTTCATGCATTGTCAAGACCATAAGTCATCTTTAAGAGCATCATCAATGTATTCAAGCTCAATTTGAGATAAAAAGAATAATATTTATATAAATATTTTTCAAAGAAGAATGAGTTTGAATACCTTTTAATATATCTCCAATAATTAGCTTCTTAAGATGTGCATCTATATACTTCTATTCATTGGGGAAGATTTCTTTGAAAACAGATGTATCCGAATTGCTTTGGGGAGTGAAATCCTTATTCAAATTTAATTTATCAAATTCAAAATCATCAAAATTATTTTTTAATTTTTGAGAGATTCATCAAAAATAACATAAATAGATTCTTCAATTACTAATAATCTCTTATTGAAAACTCAATAAACTTTAGAGATAGAAGAATATCTAAGAAAAATACCTTTATCATATGTTATATCAAATTTTTCTAAGGCATTTGTGTCATTTAAAATAAAATATTTGTAACCAAAAATTTGAAATAGGAGATATTTGGTCTTTTATTGTTTCACAATTAATAAAGAGTTTTAGATAAATGATGTCTTATAAATACTTTGTCCATGAAATAACATATCATGTTAACAGCTTTAGCCTAAAAGTATTTGGGTAAGTAATGTTTATTAAATATAGTCCTTGTTATCTCTTATAAGTTCATATTCTTTCTCTCAACAACTTTATTTTATTACAGATTTTTTGGAGTTGAGAAATTATAGTCATACTCACTCAAATCATAAAATTCATGAAAATCATGATTTTTAAATTCACCACTATGATCACTATAAATAGAAGAAATCATAAACTCTTTTTTATTTTAAATTAATTTATAAAATTTTGTAAAATATTTGAAGCGATCATTTTTATATGTTAAGAAGTATGTCCAAGTATATCTATTATAATTATCAACAATCACAAAAGCATATTTGCTACTTCTTAGACTTGTGATATCAATAGACCCAAATAGATCCACATGAATTAGTTTTAATGGTCTAGAGGTACTTACTTGATTTTTGGGCTTAAAGCTACTTCTTATATATTTTCTTAGTTGGTAGACATAACAAGTTTTATCATTAACAAATTTAATTTTAGGCACTCCTCTTATAAATTATTTTGTTTCAATTTATGAAATTAATTTTATACTAGAATGTCTTAATCTCTTTTGTCAAAGTCATGCATCATCATTCAAAACTACAAAATAAGTTGTATCACAAAAATCATCAAGATCAATAATATAAGTAATATCACTTCTTAAAGCTATTATAGATTTATTTTTATTTAGTATTTCTATAATACAAGTAATTCAAATTTCATATTATATTCCTTTTCACTACACATCATGATTCCTATCATGATTTAACATTCTCAAAATACAATGCCAAGTATTTATCAAAATGATGCCAAGGTATGACATCCATTTTCAAATATGATATTTCAAATATGAAAGATGACAAAGATAGAAATTCATCATTTTATGACAAGATATCAATTATAAAATAACAAGTTAAGCTCTAGATATCTTATCATAATGAAAGAAATTTATCAAGCAAACATTTCAAGTATATATGATGAAATATATTACATATGTTTGTCATCAATTTACCATATTTTGGTATTATTTCTCCCCCTTTGTCATCAAGAAAAAGGAGAACAATTCAACAATGCAAGTATGGTAAAAATCAAGCAAGTTTCACACTCAAAAGTTCGCATCATTAAATGTTATCAACATTAAAGCGATAGATTCCAACAACTTCTCCCCCTTTATCATCACATTTTGCATGAATAATGGGAAAGAAGGTAAGGAGGGAATCCATTAAGAACGATAAATAAGTTTTTGTTAAAACATGCTTTCATTATCACACACATGAAAATTCATCTTTCAAGGATTAAGATATCCATTGGAATTCCTTCAATTTTCATGAGAGATGCATTTATCAATGACTTCCATATATCAAACATCAAGATATGTATAAACACTTCATGCATTTATAAAATGTTTCGTCATAGCCTTTCATCATTACTTACATGAGGTAATATCATTAGTGCTTATAGCACTCAAAAGTTAAGATTCCGATGTATGATTAAACTTCTCGTTATTCAATAGAGATCATAATCATCATAGAAATTTTTCAACATCAAAGCGTAGAATTCCAACATCAAAGTAAACATTTTATTATCGTGAAGCACATCATCATGTAAAATTCACATCATAAGAGGAGAAGATTTAAGTGAGTGATCCAAAAAATCAAGAAAGTCCGAAAAAAAAATTTAACAAGTTCATGCATTCGGACAAATTAACATTCCTAATTCTCTTCTAATAAAATCAAATTATTCTTCACTTAAAGGCTTTGTAAAAATATCGGCTAATTGATATTTTGTATCACTAAACTCTAAAATTATATCATGATTATTGATATGAACTTGTATAAATTGATGCATGATATCAATATGTTTAGTTCTAGAGTGTTGAATGTGATTTTTTGTTAAACATATTGCACTTGTGTTGTCACATTTTATGGGAATATTTTTAAGATGAATCTTATAATCTTCTAAAGTGTTTTTCATCTACATAACTTGTGCACAACATGTACTAGCAGCAATATACTCAGCTTCGGTTGTAGATAGTGCAACCGAGTTTTGTTTCTTGGAAGACCAAGAAACAAGTGCGTGTCTTAAAAATTAACATGTTCTGGATGTATTTTTTCTATCTAATCTACATCCAACAAAATCCGCATCAGCATAAACAATTAGTTCAAAGTTCTCAGATTTTGGATACCATAATCTTATATTAGTGGTACCTTTAAGATATCTAATAATTCTCTTAATCACTTTAAGTTGAGATATCTTAGGATTAGATTGAAACCTAGCACAAAGTCCTACACTATACATATATCCGGTCTAATTGTGGTAAGGTATAGTAAATATCCTATCATACCCTTATAAGTTTTTTTATCAAAGTTTTCTCTACTTTCATCAATGTATAACTTAGTGGAGGTGCTCATAGGAATGTTGATAGCATTTGAGCTATCCATATTAAACCTTTTTAACAAATCTAAAGCATATTTTGTTTGACCAAGAAAAATATCATTACTTAGTTGTTTGATTTGTAAGCCTAAAAAGAAGGTTAGTTCCCCCATTAGGCTCATTTCAAATTCAGGACTAATACTTTTAGTAAATGATTCACATAGATATTCATTCATGGAAATCGAAAATAGTATCATCAACATAAATTTGAACAATAAAAAATTATTTTTAAAATTTTTGATAAATAATGTAGTGTCAACCTTGCCTTTAGAGAAATTATTTAGAATAAGAAAAGAGCTAAGTCTCTCATACCAAACCCTTGGGGCTTATTTTAAACCATAGAGAGCTTTAATCAATTTAAACACATGATTAGGGAGATTATCATTCTCAAATCGGGGAGGTTGTTCAACCTAAACTTCTTCGAAAATAAAGCCATTAAGAAAAGCACTTTTAACATCTAAACAACTTAAAATTATTACTACTAACATAGGCAATGAGCATCCTTATGGTTTCTAATCGTGCCACAAGAGCGAAGATCTCTTCATAATTGATCCCTTCTTCTTGATTGAAACCTTTGGCCACTAATCTAGCCTTGTTTCTAACCACGATACCAAGTTCATCTTGCTTGTTTCTAAAGACCTATTTAGTACCAATAACTAAATGGTCATTTGGTCTCGAAACAAGCTTTTACATCTCATTTCTTTCAAATTGATTTAACTCATCTTGCATTGTGATAACCTATGAATCATCTTTCAAAGCCTCGTCAATGCATTTAGGTTCAATTTGGGAGAGAAAAGTGGTGTTGCACAAAAATTCTTAAGAGAGGAACGAGTTTAAACCGCTTTAGATGTTTCTCCTATGATTAATTCCTTAGGATGAGCATCTACATACTTTCAATCATTTGGTAAGAATGTTTCAGAAAAAGATGCATCCAAGTTGCTAGATGGAGAAGGGATTTCATTTAAATTCAAAGCATCAAAATTAACATTATCATCAAAATCATTTTTCTTAACTTCGGAAACTTCATTAAAAATAACATGAATAGATTCTTCTATAATCAAAGTTCTTTTCGTTAAAGATACGAAATTCTTTAGAAATAAAAGAATAGCAAGAAAATTTTCTTCATCGAATTTTGCATCAAATTTACCTAAGACATCTTTTTCTTTCAAAATAAAGCATTTACATCCGAAAACTTAAAGTATGAAACGTTGGGTTTTTTGTTGTTCCACAACTCATAAGGAGTTTTGGAAAGTAGTAGTCTTACTAGAACCTTATTCATAACATAGCATGTCGTATTTACGGCTTTGGCCCAAAAATATTTGAGTAGGCTATGTTCGTTTAACATGGTTCTTACCATTTCTTATAAGTTTCTATTCTTTCTTTCTACTACTCCATTTTGTTGAGGATTTCTTGGAGTAGAGAAGTTATGGTTGTATCCATTATATTCATAAAATTCTTAGAAATTACAGTTTTGAAATTCACTACCGTGATCACTTCGAATTGACGAAATCATAAAACCCTTTTTATTTTGAACAAGTTTACAAAACATAGAGAAATACCTAAAGCATTCACTTTTGTGTACCAAAAAATAAGTCCATATATATCTACTATAATCATTCACGATGACAAATGTATATTTACTACCTCCTAGGCTTGATGTAGCAATTGGTCCGAATAAGTCCATATGGATCAATTGCAAAGGTCTAGAGGTGCTTATTTGGTTCTTAGGTTTGAAGTTATATTTTATTTATTTTCCTAGTTGACATGCATTACACACATTATCTTTGACGAACTTGATATGAGAAATTCCTCTTATAAGTTCTTTAGATGAAATTTGAGATATTAGTTTCATGCTAGCATGGCTTAATCTCCTATGCCAAAGGCAAGCATCGTCATTCAAAACCGAAAAATACATTTCATTACATAGATCATTAATATCGATAATGTATATATTATTTTGTTTTAAGGCAATCATAGATGCGTTTTTGTGTGGTTTTTCAATAATACAAGCATTAGATTCAAATTTAATGACATATCCTTTATCACAAAATTGACTAATGCTTAAGAGATTATGCTTTAAGCCATCGACCAATAATACATCTTCAATAAAGAAGTTTGATTTGTTACCTATAGTTCCTTTGCCAATGATTTTTCCCTTGTTATTGTCTTTGAAGGTGACATATCCTTCGTCTATGCTAGTAAGCTTAGAGAATTGAGATGGATCTCCGATCATATACCTTGAGCATCCACTATCAAGGTACCATCTCTTGCTCCTAGCTTGTGATGGTATATTTTTCTACAAAAAAGGATGATTTTTAGGTACCCATTTGACCTTGGGTGCCTCAAAAATCGATCTACATAGCTTATTATATTGCATTGAGTCATTTAAGGTTCTTTTAGGAACCCAAATCAATTTATGTGGACTATATTTCTTGAATGGACAATGATAAGCTATATGCCCAAATTTGCAACAAAAGTTACATTTGTTTCGGGGTGAAACATGTAAAGTAGGGCTTTTAATAAAGGTGGTTGGATTTTGGTGAGAGCTACTCACAAATCCGATTCCGTCTTTTCTATGAATGTGACCCTTGTTGGCAAGGATCATATTCAAAGACTTGCTACCAATCTCAAATTTCTCTAAAGTTTCTTTGAGTAACAAGTTTTCCTTTTTAAGTGTTTATAGTTCATCACATTTCATACATGGAGCTAAACTATCATTATGCTCAACTTTTAATCTATCGAAATCACTAACAAGAGAAGCATGCTCCTTTTTTTAACAATTTTATATTTTTTACTAATTGATTTGTATTTATCAAATAAATCATGAAAAGCATTTAATAGTTCATCAAAGGATAAATTTGTATCAAATGAACTTGTTATCTCGTCTCTAATGGCCATTAGTGCATAGTGAGCAACTTGCTCGGTGATGGTAGGCTCCTCTTCTTCGGATGCACTTGAGTCGTCCCATGTTGCTTTGAGAGCATTCTTCTTTAGTTGTCTCTTCTTGGCTAAGAGACATTCACTCTTGTAATGTCTCGACTTCTTGTATTCATATCATATTACTTTTTCTTTCTTGGGTTCAAATTTATTTTTAGTATTATTTTTAAATTTATTTTTTTTATGAATTTTTTTAATTTTCTTGATAAGAGTGTCAAATCTTCATCAAGGTCCTCATCACTTGAGTTTTCTTTCAAGTGGTCTTCTTGGGTTCTTAGTGTCATATCCTTTCTATTCTTTAGAAGGGTGTCCTCAAGCTCTCTATGAGCTTTACAAGTCATTTCATAGGTCATTAGTAACACAATTAGTTCTTCGAGAGAAAAATTATTTAAATCTTTGGCCTCTTGAATGGTCGTTACTTTAGGGTCCTAATTTTTGGAAGGGATCTTAAAATTTTATTAACAAGTTCGAAATCTGAAAAACTTTTATCAAGTCCTTTTATACCATTGATGACATCCATAAATCGGGTGTACATGTCCCCATTGGTCTCACTCGGTTTCATTTGAAATAACTCATAAGTGTGCACTAAAAGATTAATTTTTGACTCCTTCACTCTACTAGTGCTTTCATGAGTCACTTCGAGTATATACCAAATATCAAAAGTCGTTTTATAAATCGACACTCGATTAAACTCATTTTTATCTAATGCACAAAACAAGACATTCATAGCCTTGACATTTAAAGTGAAAGTCTTCTTCTCCAACTCATTCCAATCATTCATTGGAAGAGAAGACTTTTGAAAACCATTTTCGACAATGTTCCATAGCTCAAAATCCATTGAAATTAGAAAGATCTTCATTCTAGTCTTCCAATACGTGTAATCCGTCCCATTGAACATGGGCGGACGTATAATTGAATGACCCTCTTGGTTGTCGGTAAATACTATCTCTCTTGGGTTTTAAACCAAACGAGAGTGAACCTTGCTCTGATACCAATTGTTAGGATCAAGAGCGACACTAAGATGAGGGGGTGAATTAGTGCAATAAAAAATTCTTTGATTTTGTAAAATATTTCATACGTTCGATAGAAATCGATTCGAAAAGATAGCAACTTGAAACGTAAGTGAGCATAAGTATAGTGAAAGCAAGATGAGGAGGAGAAGCAATTTGCTATGAAATGATTCTTAGTTAAAGTAAATTGCTCAAAATGAAATGCAAACCAGAATTTAGAGTGGTTCGATCAATGTGACCTACATCCACTTTTGGATTCCTCCTCCGTTGAGGTCACCGGCGTTCATTAAAGGTCTTCCTTCAATAAGTGAAGACCAATCACCTTTTACAGCTCTTTCTCCTTTTGTCGAGTTTAGGAGAGAACCCTTACAAGTCTCACACCTCTCTTGAATGATCTCAAAACTTAGAAAGGGAGGAGGACTCTAGCACTTGTTTATAATACTTTTATACCATAATAACTCAAGATTATAATTATACTTCGGTGCCTTTTCATGCAAAAAAGAGTAGGGTATTTATAGGCCTCAATGACTTTAAAAAATGGAGCTAAAAAGTGTTTCATCCTAGATTTTTGAGGTACTAGCGGTACCACCGCTTGTCACCTGACACTGGGTGGTACCACCGCCTGTCACCTGACACTGGGTGGTACCACCGCCTGTCGGGGCGGTACCACCGCCTAATAGGGGCGGTACCACCGCTAACAACATTTACCGTCGACGGTACCACCGCCCAGACCACCTAGTGTTGCTTTTCAAGCGATGCCACCGTCGGCTAAGAATTCAGTATCATGGTTGGACCTTGAATCCGGCCCAAACCAGCCCAACTCCGAGCCTAGTTGGCCCCTAACAGAGTTGATGGGATTATCTCCCAAATCAACTCTAATTATCATTCTAACTATGATTAAGGTAAGCATGGTCCGATACATCAATTTTTCACTTAGTGATCCTCCGGTAAACTTTTCGGTGAGTCTTCCGACGAGTTTCCAGTGAACTCCCGACCAACTCTCGGCTAGTCTTTCGGCATGCTTCCGGCGATCTCCCGACGAGCTTTCGACGAGTCGTGCTTCCGGTGATCTCATGATGAACTCTCGGCGAGCTCCCGGTATATCATCCGAGTCTTCGACTCCGGCCCATCATCTGCTATGCCTTACTGCTACTGTAATTAATCCTTGACACTTATTTCAACATAAGGATTAAATCAAATAATTTACCAATTGATTTCATCATCAAAATCCGAGATTCAACATATGATTTTAGAGGAAAAAGATGGGTGAGGAGGAGAATGATGGTGAGGAAAGAATTGATAGAATAGGACTTTTCACGTTTAAAAACTCTTTTCTCATTTGAGAACTTTCTCCTCGCTTACACATCTTACCTAAGATTTTTGATAGCTCTAAACTCTCAGTTCTTCGTTCATCCCATCCAAAATGTGAGGTTTATAATATTTTAATAAGGATGGATATCTATTTAATAAATATCATATGTCTTCTTTAGAAGAGTGATGAGTAGATATCTATAGGATGAGGACAAGTATCAATTATTACATAAATATTATGTACCCTCCTTTTAGAAGAGAGGGAGGGGTTATGATTCATAGAATTACTGTGTACACTTTATAATATATACATAATATCCCATTTAATGATCTCATAAAGTTGAAGCCAAATTTAATGTAAACATATAACATATTTATATTTTATTATAATTTACTAAAAAATATGTACATCCTTCGTTAATATTTAGGCTCATATCAAAATGTAATAATCCGAAGCTCTTGTTCTCTCCGACCGATCCCCCATCACTTCTGATACTTAATGTTTTTGAGTACTCTGAGGAATACTTGGCCAGACGTGGCTAATGATCAAAGTCCGGGAGCCCCAACTCAACCATGGTAAATCGACCCCATCTTAACGTGGAAAGACCTTCAGTGGAGCCCCTCCACCCTGTCCCTCGACTTCCACTGTGCAGGTCTCTCCGACTCCAGCTGCGCTCTCTCTCTCTCTCTCTCTCCTATCAACTCAGCCATGAAGGACTCTATCAGCAAGCAGCTGCTCCGACTGCGCCTCAATGGCTCAACCAATCATTTCAAGCAATAGCATGACAAGCTTGCAGAATGAGGTCGGCGACGGCCGGTTTACAGGTGACCTAGAATTAGCTCTGCGGGCGAAGGGGCAGCGCCTCGGCCATGGCTCAGTTGGTTTTGGTCACTGGTCTCCATTGAGCCATTGATGATGTGTTTCGGATTGTTCATGCGCAAGGATTTGGATTTTCGTCAAGAACTCAGCATGATCGATCATTTGTGGATTATTTTTCTATAGTTTCATCAGTGCAAATATAAGTCTCATTTATTATCATGCCGCTGTCGAGGCAAACAAAACAGGGGATCGATCATCACATGATGATGCTGGCCCGCTGTGCCATTGAATCCGGACCGTGTTCCACCCCGACGGGGACTCGTACGTTCCCCGAAGCTAACATAGCACGTGACCAAACATGTGACATCCAAGACACTCAATTCTTGCGCCGGTCGTCCTACCTGTGGTAATAGCTTGCTTTCTTTACTGAATAGCAGAGAACGGGACCCACTTCCATCTCCAATAACTAGGGAGGCAGAAGAAAAGGGTATGACGAGTAAGGCGTTGAAAAGCAGTTTTGGCCAACACATCCCGTGCAAGGAACCCAATTCGGTGGGATGGTGGATTCCCCTCCAAAGCATGTGAGGCGGGGCCCACCGACCTTCGATCGGGACGAGGGAGTGGGTCCCTGGGGCCACTTAACCGCTGGATTTAAGCAAGTCGAGTTGGTCCCGTGATCAATGAAGGCGATGAAAGATGATGGCATCGCCTGTTACTAAGATTGACCCAACCTTTTAATTAGATTTTTGTTGTTGTGTTTGTTGTGCGGAGTGTCAGTACGGCTCAGCTGGATCATGAGAATATAAGATCGTGCATGTGAATTTTTGAGGTGAGAGAATCGATGTTAGGTCGGGTTGGAGCGTCATCTGCTAGATCAACCCAAGGTAGAGCAAGGGCGTGGATTCTTGCTTCAATGCTGTCTCCCTACATAAAAGATTAATGTCGGAAGAAAAATTCTGAACTTAATCCCTCCGAAATTTAAAACAGTATCAATATAAATGATGTTGGGAGGAGGTTTTCGAGTGTTTAAGTGCCTCCCTTGGCATCGGCCAAAAGGCTAACTTTTATACAAGCAGTTGAGGTCGATTGTACATAGTTCGTTAATGATCATTGACACCTCGCACTATCGTCCTGTACACTCCACATGAGGTTGATCAAGTTGGACGACTCTATATCATGCGGACGACGTAAACACAATCGACTACTTTGTACCAGTCTATACTGACAACATGATTACAAGTGATTGTCTCGGGTGGGTCAAAGATGTCATATCAGTGCATAACGTGATAGTTGATCACAATCACGGGAGATACTAAAATATGCCCTAGCAATATTTATCAACGGTGGCTAGACGCTCAACAAGCAGTTTGATTAAGCAACTAGCGAAGACACTGCTACGTGGAGTAATGTCTTCCTGTCCACAGCACAAGCAACATACAGTATTTTCATCTTACACAACATTTCAACCCATGTCTTCTGCCGGATGATGAGATCCTCGTTCCAATGTCACATAGCTACGTTTTGCAATCGTGATTAAGATCAGACGGACACCACACCATGGCTTGTTCCTGCACCTCTCTTTGGTGGCCCGCTCTCCCGTCCCCGTTCCCGTTCCCGTTCCCGTTCCATCTCTTATCTGATAAGGTGGGGCCCATGTAGAGTTTCTTGCCGAGCCTTTGCTGCCTCCAACAAGAGAGCAGGTAAGCTGACGGGTACGAAGAATTTGGTAAAACTTTATTTTTCTTTTTCTACTGTTGTTTTCAGTCTATTTTGAGCGCAGGCGTTCGCGGCGTCAGATAACGACACGCCCAAACCACACGCACCCGTGCCTCCGGTTTCCGCTCCTCGCACTTCCTCATCTACCCCTCGCTAGCTCGTCTAATTTCATCGAATACCCGAAATGCAACTTCCCATCGCAGTAATTCCATTATATAGTGGAGGTTAAAACCGTCCGAAAGGGGATATAAACCCAGAGCCGAGGACACAGCCAGGCGAGCTAAACCTCGAACGCCACTCCAAAGGCTAGTTATGGCTCCGCGTCCTCTCTCTTCTGTCGCCGTCCTCCTCCTCGTCGCCGTCGCGGCCGCGTGGACTGGAGGCTCCGATGGGTGCCCAGCGTCCGACCGCGCGGCGCTTCTGGCCTTCCGTTCCGCCCTGTCTGAACCGTACCTCGGGATCTTCTCGTCGTGGAAGGGGAAGAACTGCTGCTCCCGGTGGTACGGCGTGAGCTGCGATCCCACCACTGGGCGCGTAGCCGACATTACCCTCCGCGGCGAGTCGGAGGACCCCATCCTCGCCCGCGCAGGCCACTCCGGCGGCCTCATGTCCGGCCGCATCTCACCGGAGATCTGCCTCCTGGACCGCCTCACCACCCTCATCCTCGCCGACTGGAAGCAGATCTCTGGGCCTATCCCCCCTTGCATCACCTCCCTCCCCCTCCTCCGCATCCTCGACCTCGTTGGCAACCGCCTCTCCGGCTCCCTCCCTGCCGACATTGGCCGCCTCTCCCGCCTCACCGTCCTCAACGTCGCCGACAACCAGATTTCTGGCCCCATCCCATCCTCCCTCGTCGCCCTTTCCTCCCTCATGCACCTCGAGCTCAGTAACAACCAGATCTCCGGCACCATTCCTACCGACTTCGGAAACCTGCGAAAGCTCAGCCGCGCACTCCTCGGCCGAAACCGCATCTCCGGCGTAATCCCCGTATCCGTGGGCCACATGACTCGTCTTGCCGACCTCGACCTCGCCGAGAACCGTATCTCCGGGGATATCCCCGCGAGCCTGGGGTTCATGCCGGTACTATCCTCCCTATACCTCGACTCCAACCGGCTCACCGGCCACATCCCAGCGGCGCTGCTCGCGAGCAGGGGGCTCAGCATCCTAAACCTGAGCCGGAACGCCATCGAAGGGGAGATACCGGACGTGTTCGGCTACCGGTCATACTACACGGCGCTGGATCTGTCGTACAACCAGCTGAGAGGCAGCGTGCCAAAAACGCTGGTGACCGCGGCGTTCGTAGGGCACTTAGATCTCAGCCACAACCACCTCTGCGGGGCCATCCCCGCCGGCTCCCCGTTCGACCACCTCGAGGCCGCCTCCTTCGCCAACAACGACTGCCTCTGCGGCGGGCCGCTGCCGGCTTGCCGGTGAGCCCGGCATGGAGATCCGGGCGAGGGGGTAGTATGCGTGACAACCGGCGACTGCTTCTTCGTGTTGTGTGTTATTCTTGCTTACGAGTGTTATTATCAGAAGCGCATGCACGTGAAAGTAAAACAGGGGGAGGGGAGAGAATGTATGTTAATGTGTGATGCTCTTTGTAGTTTTTACTTGGTGAGTGTGGGCAGCTTCTTTGGGTACTAACTGTGGACAATATCATCGATATGAGTACAGCAGTCAATTTAAATTTGATCTTCGGACCAAGTAAATTTGACTTGTGGTGATTCAGAAGAACCGTGCTTCACATGTTGGCACGCCAATAAAGAAGAAGAGTATATGTTTGGATAAGATATGGCCGCACACGGATGCTGGACGCAGACTTGGAGGAGAAGCCACGTGAGACATGATGAGAGTGTGGGGTAGTGGGACTGGTGCGCATGTGGAGCGGGGACCGGAGCCAGTTCTGGAGTGGCAGGGACGGTGGCGGTGGGCGGGATTTTACTGGAATCGGATGACTTCCACTTGGCATGAATCATGGAACCCGGCAATGAGCTGGTCTAAAAAGAGACAATCAATCATACAGTTGGGCTGCATAGTTTAGAGCAGGCAAACGCACTCGATCGGAGAGGAGTGCGAGGCTTTAGCATACGACGCCCACCCAGCTTGCTTTCTTTATTTCCTTATTTCTGTCTCTTTCTGATTCTTCGGCATTTAAATGCAAAACTAGAGGGGATTGGAGATATACATTGATGGATCAGATTTTAGTTGTCCCTCCTTCGAGCATGTCATTTCACCAAAAGCAACGACGAGACATGTTCTGGCAGAATCATCAGCACACTGATCGGGAACCAGAGTTTAGAGATGAGAATCCTCGAAGCAAAGTCGAAAAATACATGCAGACAGAGACATGGAGATGTCCCAGTAGTCCGCCTTCAACGATCAAGTAGAACCTCGTGAGCTCTAAGAGAAGCGAGGGAGACGAAGAAAATTCTGTGGGCATTCTTAGCTCATCAGCACGGGCAAGGACATTGAATTCGTAACTCCAAAAACACAAGACTGCATTGCGGTTGGGTTTCTCTCCTAAAACCTACTGCCTTTGGTTCCCCCCCAAGTTGAATCATTGAACATTTAAATAGAAGCTTTTCCTCCATCGAGAAGGGTTTAAGTAATATCTCTATTGAGATAGCTCAAACTTAACTCGAAACTCTCATATAATCTATCACATAAACTATGAATGACCTTTTTCTCAATCATTTCTAGATTTATCAGAGAAAAACATCATGAGCACTTCCAATGGCTAATGGAGGAGATATCTATCTTATTATTCGTAAATTGAAAAATGTTTCTCACCTGCTCTAGTAGAGAGATATCTCTCATGCTAAGCAGAAGAACGAATTACCCTATTAATACTGATCTATAATCAGTATAATAACATTGGCAATGATATCACATCTCATGCTGGAAAAATACTCATTCATAAAAAGAAGTCATCTAGCAACTATGTCATAAAAGAATACAACAGAGTATCATGTGATAACTGGAAAACAGTTGAGCCTACGTCAGTAAGGATGAAAATAAATCAAACTAGATTCAAGATTGAGTTATGAATCCACAACAAACAATTTTTGATCTCATCCAACAGGTTTTTAGATTCTAAATATTAGTTTGATGATAACATATCTCACACATTTATATCACACCGATTTATCAAGGATCCAATATCTCATCATAAGGTTCAAAAGTGACAGAAAAAAAAAAAGGAAGATATGTCGGACAAGAAACGATGTCTCACTCGGAAAGGGAAGGAGGCACTCAAGTGGAGTAGCTACGAGTCGGTAGAGGAGGAGGAAGGCACAGTCGGTAACAATATTTCTACGTCAACTCCCGTCATAATTGCTTTTCCTTTGTAAAAATAAAAAAGATAATAATTTACTGCTTTCATAGCAGAGTTATCTCCTTAACGAAATATATATGTTGCACCAGACACAAAGAAAGGCATGTGCCAGAAAACAATAGCAATATCTAATAATCATAATATGCACAAAATAGATTTTAAGAGTACCATTGGCAAAGGAACACACAAGAAGGTACAGACAGGTCCAAAATTGAATATCTTCCATTACTGATCAGTAGCAAATAAATAAATTGAGTACATAAATAACAATGAATATCTTCCATAACAAGTAAACACTAAATTGAGTACATAAATATCGTCCCAAAATTGCCTACAATAGTTTTGACTAATCTCTAGCGTAATAATAATAATAATAATAAAAAGATTCAGAACTTGGTCTGCTTCATCGACATTCTTGGTACCCAACCCCTTAAACCCCTCTGGTGGAACCTACTGTGACCAATGAGTAGAGCTCCTCTTTGGCATCCTCCACTTCGTTCCTTTTCCAACCAATGCTCACTCGGACTCGCCATGGCACGCTACGGATCCCCCTACTCCATATGTGCTTGTTGAGCTTCACATCAACCCTGACATCAGTAGTCCCCATTGCTTTCTGCTCAAACCTTTTTTGATCTCCTTAATCGCCTTAGGGGCCTTCTCCTCGAACGTGCTGCCCAATGTCAGAAAGGTTAGCACATACTTGTACATATTCCACAAAAAATATATAAGTAAACAAAATACAATACAGCAGTGTCACTAATAAGGAACTCCCATAGTGCATAATCCAGGAGAGTGTGGCTTCAAAAGGAGTGAATACAGAATCCATAGAGGAACAGCAAATCAATTATGGCACCTAAAAAAATCCTCATCCTGATCACAAGTATCCATTTTCCCTTAATTTATGCACTTTTTTAGAATAAAAACAATTGTTTACAAATTTATAATATGCTTGTGAGTGTTTGAAGACATGCTATAGGAGACATGCACCGTGCTATCAATGTTGGGTTGGCAGCCCAGCTCATATTGGACTTTAAAAGCTCACAGCACATCTCTCATTTGAATAAATCTTAAATTTAATTAAGGGAGAGTGAGAGTTACGAAAAAGAGACAGAAAAAGGGCAACAATAAAGGTGAAAATGGTAACCCCATGATTCTAAAGAAAAGGAGGAGAATAATGCAGAAAAATAAGAGAATGAAAGGGAAGAAGATAAGAACAATGTAGAGAGACTGTTCTCAATTAGCTAGTAGTATTTTCATCTCAGGATAGATCAGATCTATAGTAGATTCTTACTGTGATTACTTAAGGAGAATTTAGATATTATGCACAGTGACGTGATCCTTGTATCCCAATTATTCTCTTGTGATTGTTGCTAGAGTTTTGGGCAATAGATTAAAATTTGTATATTCATTATTTTCATAGTGGATTATCTATAGTTTGCCCCATGGTTTTTACCCTTCACATTGGAGGAATTTTTTACGTAAATCTTGGTGTTCTATTTGATTATGATTCTATTTAATTTCACTGCGTATTATGGTCTTCTAGTACTTGTTCATATACAAAAGTTATTTCTCTTTATATCCCATCAATTGGTATCAGAGCTATTGTGATTTAATTTTATGTTTGAATTTGGAGGCCAGTAGTATTTCTCGCATGATTAGTTTGAATGAAAACAATTGGATAATATGAAAACCAAGAATGGAAGATCTCTTGTATTGCAAAGATTTGTATGGACCTTTGTAGGGTGATAGTGCAAAACCCACAACTATGACAGATGATAAGTGGAAGAGGTTAGATCAAAAAACAGTTGGGTTTATTTAACAATGGCTTGATGATAATGTCTTTCACCATGTTTCTACTGAAATTTCTATATATCCTCTTTGGAAATAGTTGGAAAGTCTCTATAAAAGAAAAACTACTGGCAATAAAGTTTTTTTGATCAGAAAACTTATAAACCTAAAATATAGAAAGGGTGCTTCTATTACTAAGCATTTGAATGAAATGCAGAGTATCACTAACCAGTTATCCTCTATGAAAATGTCTCTTGATGATGAGTTGCAGTCATTGTTACTTCTTAGTTCATTACTAGAAAGTTGGGAGAAAATGATGATTTCCCTTAGCAATTCTACACTAGATGGTGTTGTCGCTATGAGTTAAGTAACAAGCAGTTTATTGAATGAGGAGTTGAGAAGAAAGAATTCAACAACATCTCAGAATGATTCACAAGCACTTATCTCAGAGAACAGAGGAAGGTGAAAGTCTAGAAGTAGTTCATGCATGGGTAGAAGCAAGTCAAGATCAAGAAAAGATATTATTTGCTATAATTGTGGTGAGAAAGGACATTACAAGAATCAATGTAAATAACCTAAGAAGAATAAGAAAAAAGAAAAAGAAGTGGAGTCTATAGAGTCAAAAGATAATATCACAACTATAGTGCAGGGTGGTGATTATTTGATTTTGTCTCCTTCTGATGATATTTTTTCTTATGTGTGTCAGAATCTTGAGTGGGTGATTGACACAAGTGCTTCTTATCATGCTACACTACGGAGGGAGTTTTTTGCTACATACAGGTCTGAAAATTTTAGTGTTGTCAAGATAGGTAACTTTAGCACGGTTAACATCATTGGTATGGGTGATATCCATATAAAGATCAACCTTGGCTATAAGTTGGTGCTTAAGGATGTGAGGCATGTGGTTGACTTGAGGCTGAATTTAATTTTAGTTGGAAGACTAGATGATGAAAACTATGAAAGCAGATTTCACAAAGAGCAATAAAAGCTCAGTAAGAGTTCTCTTATTATGGCTAGTGGAAAGAAATGTTGTACCTTGTACAGGTTGCAAGCTAAAACTTATGGTGAGCAGTTAAATGCTATAGAAAAAGACTTCAGCATGGAGTTGTGGCATAGGCGACTAGGACACATGAGCGAGAAGAGGCTGTAAGCTCTTTCCAAGAGAGAGGTATTGCCAAACCTCAGAGGCATATATCTGAACCCTTGTATTGATTATTTGGTTGGTAAACAACATAGATTTTCATTTGCTAGTCATACTATGTCTAGAAAAATGCATGCCTTATACCGTGTTTATACAGATGTATGTGGTCATTTGAAGATAAAAACTCCTGGTGGATCTGTTGATGTTCCTAGTATAAGTGGTGTATTTTATTTTATCATTTTTATATATGATTTTTCCATAAAATTTTGGGCCTATGTTTTGAAGACTAAAGATCATATTATTAATGTCTTCAAAGAGTTTCATGCTAGGGTTGAAAGGGAGACAAAAAGATAATTAAAATGTATAAGATCAGATAATGGTGGTGAGTACATAGGATTATTTAATGATTATTGCAGGTCACATTGGATCCAATATGAGATGACAATTCCTAGTACACCTCAACATAATGCTATTGTAGAGAGGATGAACCGCACCATCATAGAAAATATCAGATGTATGCTTTCATAGGCCAAGCTACCCAAAAAGTTTTAGGATGAGGCTTTGAGGATTGTAGTTGATGTGATCAACTTGTCACTATGTACAACCCTAGATGGTGATGTTGCAGAGAATGTATGGTCAGGGAAAGATGTTTCCTACAAACATTTGAAAGTGTTTGGTTGTCGTGCATTTACACATGTTCCAGATAACGAGAGGTCAAAGCTGGATGGTAAGACTAAATAATATATTTTTCTTGGCTACTCACATGATCAGTTTGGTTACAGGCTTTGGGATCTAGAAAAGCAGAAGATATTTAGAAGTAGAGATATAGTCTTCTTTGAGGATCAAACTTTTGAGGATTTGAAAAATAAGGCACCGGCTAAGACTTCTGTAGAAAGATTAGTAGATTATGACCCAATTACTCCTCCAGTATATCAAGGTGATGGGGAAGATGTGCAGGAAGATGGTGTAGAGCCTGCTGTTGATCTACTTGTAAGACATGTTGAGCAAAAAGAAGTTGGAGAGCAACTTCCCGCAGAACCCCAGTTGAGAAGATCTTCTAGACAACATCAACCTTCCAGAAGATACTCTACAGATGAGTATATGATGCTTACTGATGCAAGTGAACCAGAGAGTTACCAGGAAGCAGTTGAAAGTGAGTAGAAAATGAAATGGTTAGTTTCCATGCAGGAAGAAATGAATGCTCTTCAGAAAAACTATACTTATGATTTGGTGCTACTACTAAATGGAATAAAGGCCTTTAAGAACAAGTGGGTTTTCATGTTGAAGACTCAAGAATATTGTTCTCAACCAAAGTACAAAGCTAGATTGGTTGTGAAAGGCTTTGGTCAAAAGAAAGGTATTGACTTTGAAAAGATATTTTCTCCTATTGTTAAAATGTATTATATTCGAGTTGCTCTTGGTATTGCTGCTAGCTAGGACTTGGAGGTTGAGTAGTTAGATGTGAAAATAGTTTTTCTTCATGATAATTTGGAGGAGAAAATTTATATGGAGTAACCAGAAGGCTTCAAAGTCAAAGGTAAAGAGAACTTTGTCTACAAGTTGAAGAAGAGCTTGTATGGGTTGAAACAAGCTTCAAGACAGTGGTACAAAAAGTTTAATTCATTTATGATAGAAAATGGATACAAAAAAACGGCTTTAGATCATTATGTGTACATTAAATGATTTGGTGAGAATTTTATTATTATCTTACTTTATGTTGATGACATACTTATTCTTGGGAAAGATATGTCTAAAATTGATAGATTGAAGAAGGAACTGAGTCTTTTGTAATGAAGGACATGGAGCCAGCAAAGCAAATACTAGACATGTAGATTTTCCGTGATGGAAAAACCAAGACGATTTGATTGTCACAGGAGAAATATATCGAGAAGGTATTAGAAATGTTCAATATGAGCAATGCAAAACCAGTTGGTTCTCCTCTTGCAGGTCACTTCAAGTTGTGCTCAAAACAGAGTCCTCAAGTGATGTGAAGAAGGAGAAAATGCAAAAGGTTCATTATGCTTCAGTAGTTGGAAGTTTAATATATGCGTTGGTATGTACGAGGCCGGACATCGTATATGCAATTGGTGTTACTAGTAGATTTCTTGCAAATCCAAGCAAAGAGCACTAGGCAACAGTGAAGTGGATTTTTAGATATCTCAGAGGGAGCTCTAAGGTTTATTTAAGCTTTGGAGGTGGACAGGTTACACAGATGCAGATATGCCAAGAGATATAAATATGAGGAAGTCCACATTAGGTTATGTACTTACTTTTACAGGGAGAGCTGTGTCATGGCAATCAAGATTGCAAAGGTGTATTGCTCTCTCCACTACAGAGGCAGAATATATTACTACTACAAAGGTTTGCAAAGAAATATTATGGATGAAAGAATTATTACAAGAATTGGGGCTAAAATAAAAAAAACTATGTGGTGAATTGTGATAGTCAAAGTGCCATCCATTTATGTAAGAACCCAACCTTTCATTCCAAGTCAAAGCATATAAATGTTAGATACTACTGGATTCAAAATGTACTTGAAGAGAAGTAGTTGCAGCTTCAGAAAATTCACACAGATGATAACGGAGCAGACATGTTAACAAAGACCTTACGAAAAGAAAGACAAGAGATATACCGACAGCTGGTCAACATGGCTTCACATTGAGGAGTCTTAGGACAGCGTCCTTTATGGGCTGAAGGGAGAGGTTATTGGGCTGACATCCCATGGTTCAGCTCATAGTGGGCTTTAAAATCCCACAGCCCATCTCCCCTTTGAATAAACCCTAGATCTAGTTAGAGAAGAGAGGGAGCTACGAAAAAGAGGCAGAAAAAAGGGCAGCAGTAAGGGCGAAAATTGTAGCCACGTGATTCCAAAAAAGAGGAGGAGAACAAGGCAAAAAAACAAGAGAAAGAAAAGGAAGAAGACAAGGACAATGCAGAGAGACTATTCTCAATCAACTAGTAGTATTTTCATCTCAAGTTAGATCATATCTATAGTAGATTCTTACTATGATTACTTAGGGAGAATTTAGATATTGTGCACGATGATGTGATCCTTGTATCCCAGTTATTCTCTTGTGATTGCTGCTAGGGTTTTGTTTAAGAGATTAAGATTTGTATATTCATTATTTTCATAATGGATTCTCTCTAGTTTGCCTCATAGTTTTTACCCACATTGGAGGAGTTTTCCACGTAAATCTTGATGTTCTATTTGATTGTGATTCCATTTAATTCTGCTATGTATTATGATCTTCTAGTACTTGTTCATATATAAAAGTTATTTCTCTTTATATCCCATCAATCAAGCCCAAGAGACTCTTGTAAGTGATAGTCACCTGGTGGATGAGAATCAACAGGACATAACAGGTTAACACAATATCCATATACTTGTCTCATCTCCTTATCCTTATCGAATAAAATTGCATCAGATGTAAATGAGATGAAACATACTTAAAAAATAAAATCAAATTTGAACCATGAAGGGAAAACATGGGCCTGAACGTCACTGCACACATATGCAAATTACAAAACACATATACATATGCAAATCTGTCAATTACTTGTGCGAAAATTTTAGAAAATATAGCATCATATCTAATCCTTAATGAGTTTCAAGAAGGACATTCTGAGATTTCACCTATCCAGGTTAAGTCCAGAAGTTCATTCAAACATGTCAAGGTTATAGTGATAAAAGGCATTGTCCTTAGCTATGCATCAAGGTCAGTCAAGACATCAGATTGTTTTTAAACCAGAAGATTCTGTCTAAATTTCATATAAAACAAGGTATATATGAAACTTTGTCAACAATGAGATTGATAATTGATTGAAGCTCTTGATATGTTGTTCAAAAGATATCAAGATCAACTCAACTGTCTATAGATGCAATACAATTTCAAACTGTTGAATGTCAATATTATCAACTTGCTGGAATGTTCAGAAAGTTATGCCCAACTCTTGTTTGAAGTCTGTGAAGCTCAAGATTAATACATTTGATAGAAAGCACATGTTATGCCGCATCTCCACAAAGGAACATATGTCCACACTGATTATTTGACTTGTTACTTGATACTAGTGTGATGCAGAATGGGGGGTAAAATAGAATAGAATTCGAAAGAAAACCGATGGTACAATTTTACAGATAGAAAATATACGAACTCATAATAATACTACAATAAGATGAAAAATAGCTCACCATCAAGTTTAAAATCACAAAGGGATACAAAAAGTTTATCACCATAAGAAAATTAAACAAGGATACAAAATTGAAAATAAAAAACTCACCACTCAAGGAAGCATACAAGAGATATAGAGTTTAAGGGAGAACTCTAAGAGAGCTTCTGTCAAAATATCATCAGTTTCTAAAAAGTCCTTTCTAAACCCTAAACACCAAAATAAGTACTAGTGCATGAAACAACCCTTCAGGAATTTCGAAATTAAGTGTTTTACAACTATTAACCAACTCCTTTAATGCATTCCTTAGTTACGAAGAAAAGCAACTTGAAACAACTTTAACTTTATATAGGGAATATGTTGATGAGCTGTCATCTTTGAGTGGGCTGAGTTGAAGATTATAAGGCAACATTATTAGCTAAAAAAAAACCTTATCATCAGCAAGATTCATATGAGCAGATTGTTACAAATTAGACACTCCCGTGTCAATCTCTCCTGGTTGAAAAAGACTTGTCCTTAAGTCATTGTTTGTTTCGTCAACATGATTATGAAAAGCGTTTTTGCTAATTTTCTTAAGCACTTTAAATGGACCATCAGCCTTTGATTTTAATTTTCTAAATTTGTCTAGTGGAAACTGTTAGGATCGGAGCAGCACTAAGAGGGGGGAGGGGTGAATTAGTGCAGCGGATTAAAACTCGTAAGTTTGAAAATGATTTCATAAATACATAGAGATTTGAATTTGACAATGAATGTCTTGGAGAAAGTAGCTTGAGCAAAGCGAGAAGAAGAAAAAAAAGAGATCTTGCTGCTGTGTAAATAACGGTTCAGAAATGTAAATACTCACACATTCAAGAGACAATCCAATTTAAAGTGGTTTAGTCAAAATGACCTACATCCACTTGCGAAGCCTTCTTCGATGAGGCTTCCAACTTCCACTAGCAAATCACTTTGAAGGGGAAGGACAAATACCCCTCTTACAACCTTTTACAAGTAGTTCACACTCTTACAAATTTTCAACGAGAAAGAAGGAGGTGAACACTCAAGCAATTGAAAACAAGGCTTGCTAAAGACTTTGCTAAGGCTTTTATCTCAATCTAATGCTTCACAAAAGTTATTTTCTCTGCTGAGAATTGAGGGGTATTTATAGGCCCCAAGAGGATTCAAATTTGAGCTCCAAATTTTGAATTCCCTTGGGTTTCCGAGGTTGGCGGTGCCACTGCTTGTCGGTGGCGGTGCCATCGCCTATCATTGTCATATTGACCGGTGACTGGCGGTGCCACCGCTTGTCGGTGGCAGTGATACCGCCCCTCAATTTCAACATTGACAGAGTTTTGGCGATGCCACCGCCGGAACTCTCGGGTTCTGGGCGGTGCCACTGCCCGAACTCTCGGGTGCTGGGCGGTGCCACCGCCCGACCTTATGGGTCATTAGTTGGGCTTCAAGTCCGACCCAAACTAAGTCACATTCGGGCCCAATTGGCCCCTAACCAGGATATAGGATTATCTCTTAATCCTAACCCTAATTATATGTAAACTATGCAACTGAAAATATAGTCCTAAGCAAGTTTTAAAATGGTAAACGTCGAGTCTCGTTTCGGCGAGCATTCCGGTAATCTTCCAGCGGACTTCCGATGCACCTTCGGATTTCTTCCGACGGACTCCCAGTAGGCTCCCGATCTTGTGGCGAGTTCAGTGAGTAGCCGAGCCTTCTCGATGATCTCCACGAACCTCCGACGATCTCTTCAGCGGATTTCCAAAAACTTCGACACGTCCCCGATTTCTTCTTGGTTGGCTCCGGCAACATCTCCGATGAATCTTTGGACTCTCAAACACCCATCGAACTTGACTCTGGTTTCCTTACTTTATTTTTTCAGGCTATTGTAGTTAATCCTGCACATGCAACTCAATAATATGGATTAGATTAATTAACCCATCAATTGATTTCATCATCAAAATCCGAGATTCAACAATCTCCCCCTTTTTAATGATGACAATTAATCGATGACAGAGTTAAACATAACTCCCCCTATCTTTGTGCCATATTATGAGAAGATAAAAACACTTGAATTTAGTCTCTTGAACTCAAGCCTAAACCGATAAGTTCTATCATTTGATCTTATCGTTATTCTCTTTAAGTATGAGTAAATACGAAACTTCGTATTTCTCATCATTTTCAAGTCGAATGATAAAAGATAGTTATCCCTTCGACTAGATACACAAATTTTCAACATGAATTAAATGTGAGGCAAGATTTCATATGATCAACCAATCTAAGATCTTACGATATTCTCAAAGATTTTTGCAAAGCATATAAGACATTTGTATTACACAAGCTTTTGCAATTCATATAAGTCATGCTATCGAGATGGTACAAGTCATCACAAGTCATGTTTTGCTCATTCTTCTCCCCCTTTGTCATCAACAAAAAGGAGAAAGACTTTAAGCATATAATTTGTGATCATAAAACCATTGGAAAAGGAATTAAACATTAAGATCAATCATACAAAATTCAGCATTCATCCGGAATTCATAAAAAAAATCGGCATTCATCCAGAATTTAAAAATTCATCTTTTATTCAAAATACATCACAAAAAAAGTTCAACTTTCATTCAAAGGAAAGAAGATGACAAAATTCTAACTTTGGCATTAAGAGTAATTATACAAGGATCGCATGTCAAAGTAACAAAATAAGAAGGTATATCAACTAATTCTTAGGAGGAAATCCATAGCAATTCCTTCAAAATTTCAATTTGTTGAATTTGAATTTGCTCTTGCTGTGATTTGAGTTGGTCTTGCTATGATTTGATCTGATGTAATTCTGCTATAATGAATTCTTCAGAAGATGAAGCAGGAGCTGAAGGTGTTGCTCCAAAGAGACTTGGAGGAGGAGATTCATTTCCCCTAAAGATTGGTGTTTCGGGGTGTTCTACCAGTGGGGGAATTGGATCAGACCTTCTAAGTTGTCTAACCCATATACCATTGCTAAATATGCATCTAAGTCTTTTCAGTAGGTTTCTATTGATGGTGTTATATCGATCACTTTGAATTATTTCTTCATCGAGTGAGACACAAATGTCATAGGCAAGTATAAATCGAGTGATTAACCCCCCATATGGTAACATAGTGTCTTTAGCTATAATATCCTACATGTGTTGTCGGATTGTGTATCCAAAATAGTTATGTTGATCGGTCATAATCCAATACATGGTGCTTATCTCTATTTGACTCATTTCATCAAGATGAAATTGCTTAGGAAGTAGAATGCTTGTTATGATGTGATGAAGAATTTTAGAATTAAAGGACAGTAAGTGCTTGCAACTTTTGGGTATTATGCCTAGGTTTGGATTTGCAAAAATAGTTTCTAAGGCTTCGGAGTAAGTTGCTCCGATTACATTGACATCCCATTTTCCTCTAAAATAACAACTCCTATCTTTTTCGGTAATTCCTATTAGTTCACAAATAGTGCTATCAAAGATTTTAATTGATATTCCTAAAAGATAGGTACTTAAGCTATCATTTTCCACACATAGGTTTGCATAAAATAACCTTATTAACCTAGGATAAATTGGTTCATTAATTTGTAGGAGATGTAAGGTATCTAAATGTGCAAACTACCTAATGGGTTCTAGGTTTCCTAGTTCATTTAGATCAACGTGTTTACTCTTATGTATAGTTCTTGTTTCGAAATTTGGAAACCTAAGTGCTACTTCTTTGGATCTAAAAAGATTTTGGTCATATGAATCTCCTTCAACCCTTTTCCCTTTTGTTCTTGTTGATCTCTTGGGAAATATTATCTAGACAAGATGATGGATCACGTATATGAAACTATGAAGAGTGGGCAAAATAATGAGAAGAGAAAGGAAAGATTTTATATTTTACCTTATAGAGAATTTATTGAAAGATGGAGAGCTTGAGCCAATAAGAATCCTTCTCCTAGGCTTCTAAAAGTTAGAATGAGGGTTAGAGAAGTTTTAGAGGAGTTGTGGGAGAGCTTGAACTAGTTTCTCACGGGTTGGGGGTGGTTCCATCGCCGGCCCTAAACCCTCTTTTTATAAAGGGGATCTCAGGTGGTGCCACCGCCAATTCGAGCGGTGCCACCACTTGGCGCCCGAGGGCTCAGGCGGTGCTACCACCGGTTCTGGAGGTGCTACCGTCGGTTCTAGCGGTGCCACCGCTGGCATGCCACGGAAGAGAGAAAAAAAAATTTCTTTCCTCCCCTTTTTGTTTTTCAGCAGTGTTTGGCTCAAGATAAGATAGGATCTTGGTTGTACTTTAATATGTTATTTGGAATTGAAAGAGAACGAGGAAATCAAATCCATGAAAGAACGGAAAGAGCATAAAAAAAAACTTTTCGGAAAATACATTCAAACAAGCTTCTTCTCGGGGACAATTTAACATGCCTAGTTCCCTTCTAATAAATTCAAATTGGTCTTCATTTAATGCTTTTATAAAGATGTCTGCTATTTGATGCTTTGTGTTAATAAACTCTAGAATGATATTATTGTTAAGGATATGATCGCGTATAAAATGATGCCTAACATTGATATGCTTAGTTCTAGAGTGTGGAATTGGATTTTTGGTAAGACATATGGCACTTGTATTATCACATTTTATGGGAATGTTTTTTAAGTGAATTCCATAGTCTTCTAATATATTCTTCATCCAAACAACTTGGACATAACATGCACTTGCAGCAATGTATCCGGCTTCCATCGTAGATAGTGTAACTGAGTTTTGTTTCTTGAACTTCCAAGAAACAAGTGTATGTCCTAAAAATTGGCATGTTCCGGATGTACTTTTTCTATCTATCCTGCATCCGCCAAAATCGGCATCTGCATAAGTTATTAAATTAAATTTATCTGATTTCAGATACCACAATCCTAAATTGGGAGTTCATTTAAGATATCTAAATATTCTTTTAATACTCTTAAGATAAGATAATTTAGGATTAGATTGAAACCTAGCGTAAAGTTCTACACTAAACATGATCTCCAGTCTAGTCACAGTGAGATAAAGTAGACTACCTATCATTCCCCTATACGTTTTTTGATCAAAATTCTCACCATTTTCATCCATATCTAACTTCGTTGAAGTACTCATAGGAGTGTTTATCGCTTTTGAACTATCCATGTTAAATCGTTTTAACAATTCTAATATATATTTAGATTGATTAAGAAATATACCATCACTAAGTTGTTTAATTTACAATCATAAAAAGAAGGTTAATTCACCAATTAGACTCATTTCAAATTCATGACTCATACACTTGGCAAATGATTCACATAGTGATTCATCCGAAGAACCAAAAATAATATCGTCAACATAAATTTGCATAATAAGAAAATTATTTTCAAAATGTTTGATAAACAATATAGTATCAACCTTGCCTTTGGTAAAATTATTTAAAATAAGAAAGGTACTAAGCCTTTCATACCAAGCCCTAGGAGCTTGTTTCAAGCCATAGAGAGCCTTAGTCAATTTGAATACATGATTAGGAAGAAGAGAATTTTTAAATCCAGAAGGTTGTTCGACATATACTTCTTCGGAAATAAAACCATTCAAGAAGGCACTTTTAACATCTATTTGAAATAGTTTAAAATCATTACTACTAGCATAGGCAAAGAGCATCCTAATGGTTTCTAATCTTGCCACAGGAGCGAAAGTTTCTTCGTAGTCGATACCTTCTTCTTGGTTGAAACTTTGGCCACTAATTTAGCCTTGTTTCTAACCACGATACCGCATTCGTCTTGCTTGTTTCTAAAGACCCATTTAGTACCAATGACTAAATGGTCACTAGGTCTAGGAATAAGCTTCCATACCTCATTCTTCTCAAATTGGTTCAATTCCCCTTACATTGCAATGACCCAAGAATCATCTTTCAAGGCCTCGTCAATGCATTTAGGTTCGATTTGAGAAAGGAAGGCGGCGTTAGCACAAAAATTCTTAAAGGAAGAACGAGTTTGAACCCCTTTTGATGTATCTCATATAATTAGCTCCTTTGGATGAGCATCTACATACATAAATAGACTCTTCTATAACTAAGGTTCTTTTGTTAAAAATACGAAAAGCCTTAGAAATGGAAGAGTAACCAAGAAAGATACCTTCATCGGATTTAGCATCAAATTTTCCTAAGGCATCATTTTCATTCAAAATAAAGCATTTGCAACCGAAAACTTAAAAATAAGAAACATTTGGTTTTTTATTATTCCATAATTCATAGGAAGTTTTTGATAAAGATGGTCTTATTAGAACCCTATTCATGATGTAGTAAGCCGTATTCATGGCTTCGGCCCAAAATACTTGGGTAGACTATGTTTATTCAACGTAGTTCTTGCCATTTCTTGTAGGTTTCTATTTTTTCATTCAACTACTCCATTTTGTTGAGGATTTCTTGGAGTGGAGAAGTTGTGGTTATATCCATTAACTTCACAAAAACTTTGGAAGTCATGGTTTTGAAATTCACCACCGTGATCACTCCGAATTGATGAAATCATGAAGCCTTTTTCGTTTTGAGTAAGTTTACAAAATTTAGAGAAATATTTGAAACAATCACTTTTGTGAGCCAAGAAATAGGTCCAAGTGTATCTAGTATAGTCATCTACAATTACAAAAGCATATTTGCTTCCTCCTAGACTTGTCGTGTGAATTGGTCCAAATAAGTCCAAATGGATCGATTGTAATGGTCTAGTGGTGCTAATTTAATTTTTTGGTTTGAAACTAGTTTTTATTTGTTTACCTAGTTGACACGCATCATATACTTTGTCCTTAACAAACTTCATATTGAGAATCCCTCGTACTAATTTTCTAGATGAGATCTTAGATATTAGTTTCATACTTGCATGGCCTAATCTCCTATGCCAAAGCCAAGTATCATCATTCAAAGTGGAGAAGCATATTTCATTACTTAGTTCATCAAGGTTGATGGTGTAGACATTATTTTGTTTTAAAGCAATCATTGACAAGTTATTGTTTGGTTTTTCAAAGATGCACGCATTAGATTCAAATCTAACGATGTAACTTTTATCGCATAATTGACTAATGCTTAAGAGATTATGTTTTAATCTATCAACTAGTAATACATCATCAATTGAAAAACATGATTTGTTACCTATGGTTCCTTTGCCAATGATTTTGCCTTTGTTGTTATCTCCGAAGGTGACGTACCCTTCTTCTTTGCTAGTGAGCATAGAGAAATGAGATGGATCTCTAGTCATGTGTCTTAACCATCCACTATCAAGATACCATCTCTTGCTCCTAGCTTGTGGGTTTGCCTACAAAAGAGGATGATTTTTAGGTACCCATTTGATTTTGGGTGCCTCAAAAATTGATTTACCAATTTTGTTATTCATCATTGAAGTATTTATAGTTCCTTTAGGAACCCATATCAACTTATGTGGACTAATCTTCCTAAATAGACATTTGTAAGAAACATGTCCAGATTTATAACAAAAGTTAAATTTCAAACAAGGTGAAACGTGTAATATGGGTCCTTTAATGAAAGTGGTAGGATTTTGGTGAGATTCTCTCACAAAACCAATTCCACTTCTATTTGCGACGTGACCCTTGTTTGCAAGGATCATGTCCAATCCCTTGCTACCGACCTTAAACTTGTTTAAGGTCTCTTTTAGTAGTAAATTTTCACTTTTGATTGCTTCTAAGTGTTCGCACTTAGAGCATGGAGGAGTTTGAAGACTATCAAGCTTATTTTGTAGTAAGACATATTCTTTCTTTAAAAGATTAAACTTCTTACTAATAGTTCTACACTCATCAAATAATTCATGAAAAGCGATATAAAGTTCATCAAAAGATAAATCTTCATTAATTAAATCACATACCTCTTCTCCTAAAGCCATTAGCGTAAAGTTTGCCTCCTCTTTGTTGCTAGCTTCTTTGCTTTCTGAAGCACTTGAATCGTCCTAAGTCGTTTTTAAAGCTTTCTTCTTCTTTGGTTGCTTCTTCTTGGCTTAGGGGCATTTATTTTTAAAGTGCCCTGGCTTCTTGCATTCGTAGCATATCACTTGGTCATTTTTAGGTTCAAGTTTGTTTTTGGTGTTATTTTAAAATTTGTTCTTTCTTATAAATTTTTTAAATTTTTTAGTTAAAAGTGCAATGTCATTGTCACTGTCCTCATCACTTAATGTTTCTTTCAAGTGGTCTTCTTGTGATGTGAGTGTCATATCCTTCCTGTTCTTTGAAAGGGGGTTATCGAGCTCTTCATGAGCATGACATATCATTTCGTAGGTCATTAGAGACCCAATAAGTTCTTCAAGAGGAAATGTTTCAAGGTTCTTGGCCTCTTGAATGGTTGTAACCTTTGGATCCCAACTTTTAGGAAGGGATCTTAAAATTTTAGTTACAAGTTCAAAGTTAGAAAAATCTTTACCAAGAGCTTTGAGTCCATTGATGACATCCATGAAATGGGTGTACATGTCTCCGATGGACTCACTTGGTTTCATTCGGAAAAGTTTGTAAGAGTGCATAAGAATATTGATTTTGGATTCTTTCACTCGGCTAGTGCCTTCATGAGTGACCTCAAGAGTCCTCCAAATATCAAAAGCCGAATCATAAATTAAAATACGATTTAATTCATTTTTCTCTAATGCACAAAATAGGGCATTCATAGCCCTTGCGTTTATAGCAAAAACCTTCTTCTCTGATTCATCCCATTCGCTCATCAGAAGAGAAGATTTTTGAAATCCATTTTCGACAATAAACTAAAGCTCGAAATCCATGGAAATGAGGAAGATTCTCATACGAGTTTTCCAATACGTGTAATCCGACCCATTAAACATAGGTGGACGTGTAATAGAATGACCCTCATGCATGCAGGAGTAAGTCATCTCTCTTGGGTATTAAACCAAATATGAGAATGAGCCTATCTCTGATACAAATTGTTAGGATCGAAGCGGCACTAAGAAGGGGGGTGAATTAATGCAACGGATTAAAACTCATAAGTTTGAAAACGATTTCATAAATACGTAGAGATTTGAATTTGACAATGAATGTCTTGGAGAAAGTAGCTCGAGCAAAGCGAGAAGAAGAAAAAAAAGAGATCTTGCTGCTGTGTAAATAATGGTTCAGAAATGTAAATACTCACACATTCAAGAGACACTCCAATTTAAAGTGGTTCAGTCAAAATGATCTACATCCACTTGCGAAGCCTTCTTCGATTAGGCTCCCAACTTCCACTAGCAAATCACTTTGAAGGGGAAGGACAAATACCTATATTACTGCTAGTCATAGGTGCCCAGCAAGCCAATCACATGAGTGATGGCACGTGTGACTTGATACAGAATCTTTTTTCTTATTATATTTTAGCGTATATCACTTTATAACTATTGCATAAATGCATATATATATATTGTGATGTCCTTGGATTTGTGCAATGGGAATCGGATCGTGATGAGATCACGATAATAAGATCGATTCACCTTTAAACACATATCCTAAATAATCCCGGTCATAGTTTACTCGAGAGGGACATCGTGATAACCGGATAGACTGGTGTGCTGTATACCCGTCCATATGATGGATGCAGCTGGTCTCATAGCTGCTCGTGTAGGGACACTAGGGATACAATACAGGTGCTCATTGGAGAATGAGTTCACTGATTGATCCGCTTACGGAATGCTGGATGGTTGATAATGCCTTATTGTCAGACAGCGATTCCGTAGTCCTAGTGGTGTATCTGGTCCTTAGACTTGAGACACCAAGGATGTCCTGTATGAGTGCTCCACTCTTTGATACCAGACTTATAGGTTTGGCTGTCCCCAGATCTAGTACAGTTGGTCATTGGGAGTGGTAGTCGACCTTATGAGGGCTATTGAGTGTCAATAGAGGATCATTCACTCTCGGCGTCATGAGAGAAATATCCTATGTGTTCTTGCTCAGACAAATCCCTGGCCAGGGTCATTCGGGTTGAGAGAGAAAGAGTTCTCCGGGAGAATCCGATTAGAGCGAGACTCGAGTAGAAACCGTATGGCACCATGCTCGATATACGGTCTCTGAGATATTAGATGGATGAGGGACTATAGGTACATGGTAACTGAGGACAGACAGGTCCAATGGATTGGATTCCCCTGTATCGTCTGGGGACTACGGCGTAGTGGCCTAGTACGTCCGTAGTCGATGAGTCGAGTGAATTATTACAGAGATAATAATTCACTGAGTTAGAAGGAGTTCTGACAGGTATGACTCACGGCCAGCTTGATATTGGGCCTAGAGGGTCACACACATATGGTAGGCATTGCGATGAGTAGAGGTTCAGATATGAGATATCCGACAGAGCCCTTGTCTTATTGGATGCAGATCCAATACCCACTAGGGAAGGACCCATTAGGGTTTGACACGGGATCTCTATAAATAGGAGGGATTCACAGCCTCATAGGCTAGAGTCTTTGCTTGCCTTTCCTATTCTCCTCTCCCTCTCCACCTCAGAGTAGGTCTGGAGTTTTGAGGAGCGTCGTCGCAACCCTGCTGTGTGGATCACCGCTAGAGAGGAGGACGCTTGACCTCCTTCACCCTCTCCTAAGGATCTGCAAGGAAACAGAGATATACGATCTCCCTAGGTAACACAATCTCTATACGCAGTTTTGTGTTTTGCGGATTTTTGCGCACCAATCTTCGCACGACGACGAACATCTTTTTGGGAATCGGGGATTTTGTTTTTCTTGTTCTTCCGGTGCGCATATGATGTCGCCCCCCAATGATTTCCCAACAGTGGTATCAGAGCCAGGTTGTTCGTGTGAATGATTGGTTTTGAACTGCGTGTGTTGTGTTTAGGAAGAATATTGACGTCAAAATCGTTGACACAAAAGCGAGAAAGGGCAGCAACAGTTGCTGCCCTCGATCTACGTGCGTGCAGCGCAGCCGAAGGCAGGCAGCGCAGGGGCTGCGTCTGCAGCAGCCGGCCGGCGGCCTGCTTGCAGCAGGCTTGCTGCCGGCGGGGCTGGCAACCCACGGGCAGAGGCGCCGCAGGGCAGCGGCGCCTGCCGCCGAAAGGAAGCGGCGCTTGCCGCCACAGGGCAGCGACGCGCGACGCCTGCCGCCGCTGCTCCCGCGGGCGAAACCCCCCCACAGGGGCGGCCGCCCGGCGGTACAGCACCGCTTGCGGAGGCAGCGGCGCCCGAAGGGGGCGCCCACCCGCAGCGGCATCGCCACCAGCGGGCGTGCAGGCGAGGGCAGTGCCCTCGCCCCGCCGCACAGGCCGCCGCCGGCAGGGTGGCGGCGGCAGCAGCGAAAGGGGGAAAGGGCATTAGGGTTTTCTGGAAAAAAGACAGTTTTGCCCCTCGGAATTTGAGAAATTCCAGTTTCTGTCTTTTGTCCAAATTACGAAAATACCCTTAGGAATTGAGAAATTCCCTACATGTCAAAATATTAATTAATTAAAAGGTTTAGTTGGTTATTATTTTTATTATTATCTAGTAGTCCTACATGATGATGATTATTTATACATGTGATGTATGATGTGTGGACAGATGATCATGGACCGTGTGATATGTGTACTTGTGATTATTATTATTGAGGTCTGCGAACCTCCATTATATTTCTCGTTTATTGTTGGGCCTGCGTGCCTATGATTAAGTTGTAATCACATGAGGAGGCGCAGCGGGAGCGTGGATGCGATAGCGGGACCCACGAGACGGACGATCATGATGCATGGAGATGCATCAAGATGTCGACGGAACCGACGAGGACGAGATGGACGATCACAGGGCATGGAGATGCACCGTTGCACACATAGATCTTGATGTGAGTGATTAGGCCTACTGGCTCGGGCCTAATCATATTAGGTTGTGGTCCATGATCATCTGGTGTGATTGCTTATACATATACTAGATATGTATATATATTTGCATGCAATGTAGATATATATTAAATATGTATATGTGTGACATGTCATATTAGGAGACCAAATCATAGAAACATCTCTCGATAATATTAAGTCGGTAAACGTGAGGCAATTAGATTGACCCACGTGGCCTTCCATCGTTATGAGTAGGAACCGATTCCCGGTGTAGGTTGAGTTGGTCGAGTCCCTCGAGACTCACCTATATCGCGATTCGCTATCTTGCTTACGACATAAAGATGTCACCGGTGACCTGAGGGCATGGTATGCTTGGTCGAGTCCCTCGAGGGTATATCATCAAATCAGACTCATCTTGTAACGAAGGTGTTGACTTAACCGAGCATCATGGTTGGTCGAGTCCCTCGAGGCCATGGTGATTCGGAGGCCGAACAGGACGGGAATCATAAGGAGTTGTGATCGGCAAGAGTTGCCTACCTTTTAGGCTTAGTGTGATTGGTCGAGTCCCTCGAGGTTACACTAAGACGCTGATTGGATCCTGATCCCCACTAGAAGTCTGCCGGAGACTTCCGTTTCACGTGCTGAGGGTGTCGCGTGACTCGTTAGTAAAATAGTGGGAGCATATTAAGATAGAAGTCCATATCTTGATAGTTTATTTCTTGCAAAATCTGCATGTTATACATTTCTGCTACATCTTTATTTTCAGAAAATGTCGTTTTCAAATCCCTTACGTGGCATACTTGTTGTCAACCGCCTCACTGGTCCAAATTATACGGATTGGCTCCGTAACTTGAGAATTGTTCTCATAGTGGAGAAAATCGTGTACGTCCTTGATACAGTGATGCCTACGCCCGAAGAAGGGGCAAGCGAGGATGAGATCGCTCGCTACGTGAAGTACATTGATGACTCCACTCTTGCTCAGTGCTATATGTTGGGCTCTATGACTCCAGAGTTACAGAGACAACATGAAAAGATGGATGCCAGATCCATTCTCCTACATGTCCGCAAATTGTTTGAGGAACAGGGAAGGACTCAACGATATGAGATATCCAAGAGCCTTTTCCGCGCTAGGATGACTGAGGGGACACCGGTTCAGAACCATGTCCTAAAGATGATTGAGTGGATAGAGAAACTCACAGGTCTAGGAATGGTCCTAGAGGATAACTTGTGTGTGGACATTGTGCTTCAGTCTCTACCAGATTCCTTTTCACAGTTCATAATGAATTTTAATATGAACAAGCTTGAGGTGACTCTCCCAGAGCTCCTCAATATGTTGAGGGAGGCAGAGAGTACTATTAAGAAAGAGAAGCCAGTTCTCTACACTGGTGAAACCAGAAAGAAAAGGAAAGCAGAAAGGTCCCTTAAGAATGGAAAGGGCAAGGGCAAACAAGGTAAAGCAAAGGTTGCTAAGAAAGACCCAGCAAAGGACAAAGGCCAGTGCTTCCACTGTGGTAAAGATGGGCATTGGAAGAGAAACTACAAAGAGTACCTTGCAGAAATGGCGAAACAAAAGCTTGATGAAGCTTCAGGTACATTCATAATCAGTCTCCATTTGTCAGACTCTTATGATAACACATGGGTATTGGATACCGGCAGTGCTTATCATATATGCAATTCGTTGCAGGTTCTAGCAAGGCCTAGGAGACTAGAGAGAGGCGAGATGGACCTCAAGATGGGTAATGGAGCAAAAGTTGTTGTATTAGCTGTTGGTGAGGTCGCCTTACATCTGCCTAGTGGAGCTTTTATTGCATTAGATGCATGTTATTTTGTTCCTTCTATTATCAAAAACATTATCTCCATTTCATGTTTAACAGTTAGTGGATATAAATTTGTTTTTGAGAACAATGGTTGTTCGATATTATTAGATGATAAGATCATCACGAAAGGAACATTGCATAATGGTTTATTTATGTTAGACACCACTCCACATATCATGAATGTAAATGTGTCCAAAAGGAAACGAGATGAGTTGAACAGTGCATACCTGTGGCATTGTAGGCTAGGTCACATCCATGAAAGAAGGATTCAAAAGTTGCTAAATGATGGATATCTAGATCCATTCGACTATATGTCTTATGCAACTTGTGAGCCTTGCATTCGTGGAAAATTGACCAACTCTCCATTTAGTGGAACTGGAGAGAGAGCCACTGAGTTGTTGGAACTCATACATAGTGATGTATATGGACCCATGTCAACTCATGCCATTGGAGGTTACTCCTACTTCATTACATTTACTAATGATTTCTCAAGGTATGGATATGTGTACTTAATGAAGTACAAGTCCGAGGCCTTTGAGAAATTCGGAGAGTATAAGAATGAGGTGGAGAACCAGACTGGAAAGAGTATCAAAACTCTTCGATCAGATCGAGGAGGTGAGTACTTAAGTACAGAGTTTACTCAGTTCCTCAAGGACCATGGGATATTATCCCAATGGACACCTCCTTACACACCTCAGCTCAATGGTGTCTCTGAAAGGAGAAATCGTATGTTATTAGATATGATACGGTCCATGATGAGTTTCGCTGACCTACCCATCTCATTCTGGGGATATGCCTTAGAAACCGCAGCTTACCTTCTGAACAGAGTTCCAACTAAGTCGGTAGTGTCTACACCATATGAGATATGGAAAGGGAAGAAGCCTGATCTTAAGGTTATTAAGATTTGGGGCTGCCCAGCCCACGTTAAAAGACACAACCCCGATAAGTTAGAATCAAGGATAGAGCGATGCATATTTGTGGGATACCCCAAGGAAACTTATGGGTATTATTTCTATCATCTCGAGGACAAAAAGGTCTTTGTAGCTAAGAGAGCAATGTTCCTTGAGAAGGAACACATTCTTGGCGGAGACAGTGGGAGAATGATAGAGTTGAGCGAAGTTAAAGAACCAAGCTCAAGCACCACTCTACAGCCCGAGTCTGTTCAGGTACCTAATACACAAGTTTCAACTTTACGCAGGTCTGATAGAGTATCTCATCCTCCTGAGAGATATGTGGGACATATTAGATGAGAGGATACTGAGGATATTGATCCTCAGACCTACGAGGAGGCTATTATGAGTATAGACTCCGGGAAGTGGCAAGAAGCCATGAATTCTGAGATGGATTCTATGTACTCCAATAAGGTTTGGAACCTAGTTGATGCGCCCGAAGGTATTGTACCCATCGGTTGCAAGTGGATCTTTAAGAAAAAGATCGGAGTAGATGGAAAGGTAGAGACTTATAAAGCAAGGCTAGTGGCTAAGGGGTATCGTCAAAGGCAAGGTGTTGACTACGACGAAACCTTCTCACCTGTAGCAATGCTAAAATCCATCAGAATTCTATTGGCTATTGCAGCACACTATAATTATGAGATCTGGCAGATGGATGTGAAAACCGCATTCCTCAATGGGAACCTCGAGGAGGAAGTGTATATGATGCAACCTGAGGGATTCGTGTCCAAGAACTACCCAGATAAAGTGTGTAGGTTGCTTAGATCCATTTATGGACTAAAGCAAGCTTCCCGAAGTTGGAACATAAGATTTGATGAGTCAATCAGATCTTATGACTTCGTTAAGAACGAAGATGAGCCTTATGTGTACAGGAAGGTAAGTGGGAGCGCTATCACCTTTTTGGTGTTATATGTGGATGACATCCTCATAATTGGGAATGACATAGGAATGCTATCCACAGTAAAGACTTGGTTATCTAGACACTTCTCCATAAAGGACTTAGGGGAAGCATCCTATATCTTGGGGATTAGAATCTATAGAGATAGATCTAAGAGGATGCTTGGCTTGTCCCAGTCCAGGTACATAGAAACCATTGTCAAAAGGTTTGATATGGAAAACTACCAGAAGAAAGGGCAAACATGAATATGATACCTTATGCCTCAGCAATAGGGTCTATCATGTATGTCATGCTATGTACTAGGCCTGATATAGCGCATGCTTTGAGTGTCACAAGCAGGTATCAGGCGGATCCAGGCTTGGAGCACTGGAAAGCAGTAAAGTGTATCCTTAAGTACTTGAGAAGGACTAAGGATCTTTTACTAGTATATGGAGGTAATAGCCTTAAGGTTGAAGGCTTCACTGACTCAAGTTTTCAGTCTGATGTCGATGATAGCAAGTCGAATTCAGGGTATGTGTACACCTTGAATGGAGGAGCAGTGTGCTGGAAGAGTTCCAAGCAAGATACCACTGCTGACTCGACCACAGAGGCGGAGTATATTGCTGCATCGGATGCAGCAAAGGAGGGAGTCTGGATGAAGAAGTTCATTATAGATTTGGGAGTCGTGCTGAGTAACGAGGAGCCGACTTCCTTATATTGTGACAACTATGAGGTGATTACTCAAATAAGGGAACCCGGGTCTCATCAGAAGTGTTCTGAGGAGGTTCCAGCTTATAAGAGAGATCGTAACCCGAGGAGATGTAGTAGTGGAAAGAGTTCCATCCGAAGATAACATTGCAGATCCACTGATAAAGCCGTTCTCTCAGATTGTCTTTGAGCGTCACAGGAGTCTGATGGGGATCAGACACATAGGTGATTGGCTTTAGGTCAAGTGGGAGATTGCTAGTCATAGGTGCCCAGCAAGCCAATCACGTGAGTGATGACACGTGTGACTTGATATAGAATCTTTTTGCTTATTATATTTTGGCATATATCACTTTATAACTATTGCATAAATGCATATATATATTGTGATGTCCTTGGATTTGTGCAATGGGAATCGGATCGTGATGAGATCACGATAATGAGATCGATTCACCTTTAAACACATATCCTAAATAATCCCGGTCATAGGTTACTCGAGAGGGACATCATGATAATCGGATAGACTGGTGTGCTGTATACCCGTCCATATGATGGATGCAGCTGGTCTCATAGCTGCTCGTGTAGGGACACTAGGGATACAGTACAGGTGCTCATTGGAGAATGAGTTCACTGATTGATCCGCTTACGGAATGCTGGATGGTTGATAATGCCTTATTGTCAGACAGCGATTCCGTAGTCCTAGTGGTGTATCTGGTCCTTAGACTTGAGACACCAAGGATGTCCTGTATGAGTGCTCCACTCTTTGATACCAGACTTATAGGTTTGGCTGTCCCCAAATCTAGTACAGCTGGTCATTGGGAGTGGTAGTCGACCTTACAAGGGCTATTGAGTGTCAATAGAGGATCATCCACTCTCGGCGTCATGAGAGGAATATCCTATGTGTTCTTGCTCAGACAAATCCCTAGCTAGGGTTATTCGGGTTGAGAGAGAAAGAGTTCTCCGGGAGAATCCGATTAGAGCGAGACTCGAGTAGAAACCGTATGGGTCTGACAGCACCATGCTCGATATACGGTCTCTGGGATATTAGATGGATGAGGGACTATAGGTACATGGTAACTGAGGACAGACAGGTCCAATGGATTGGATTCCCCTGTATCGTCTGGGGACTACGGCGTAGTGGCCTAGTACGTCCGTAGTCGATGAGTCGAGTGAATTATTACAGAGATAATAATTCACTGAGTTAGAAGGAGTTCTGACAGGTATGACTCACGGCCAGCTCGATATTGGGCCTAGAGGGTCACACACATATGGTAGGCATTGCGATGAGTAGAGGTTCGGATATGAGATATCCGACGGAGCCCTTGTCTTATTGGATGCAGATCCAATACCCACTAGGGAAGGACCCATTAGGGTTTGACACGGGATCTCTATAAATAGGAGGGATTCACAGCCTCATAGGCTAGAGTCTTTGCTTGCCTTTCCTATTCTCCTCTCCCTCTCCACCTCAGAGTAGGTCTGGAGTTTTGAGGAGCGTCGTCGCAACCCTACTGTGTGGATCACCGCTAGAGAGGAGGACGCTTGACCTCCTTCACCCTCTCCTAAGGATCTGCAAGGAAACAGGGATATACGATCTCCCTAGGTAACACAATCTCTATATGCAGTTTTGTGTTTTGCGAATTTTTGCGCACCAATCTTCGCACGACGACGAACATCTTTTTGAGAATCGGAGATTTTGTTTTTCTTGTTCTTCCGCTGCGCATATGATGTCGCTCCCCAATGATTTCCCAACAATTACAACCTTTTACAAGTAGTTCGCACTCTTACAAATTTTCAACGAGAAAGAAGGAGGTGAACACTCAAGCAATTGAAAATAAGGCTTGCTAAAGACTTTGCTAAGGCTTTTATCTTAATCTAATGCTTCACAAAAGTTGTTTTCTCTGCTGAGAATTGACGGGTATTTATAGGCCCCAAGAGGATTCAAATTTGGGCTCCAAATTTTGAATTCCCTTGGGTTTCCGAGGTTGGCGGTGCCATCGCCTATCGGTGGCGGTGCCATCGCCTATCGGTGGCGGTGCCACCGCCTATCACTGTCATATTGACCGGTGATTGGCGGTGCCACCGCCTGTCGGTGGCAGTGATACCGCCCTTCAATTTCAACATTGACAGAGTTCTAGCGGTGCCACCGTCGGAACTCTCGCGTTCTGGGCGGTGCCACCGCCCGACCTTATGGGTCACTGGTTGGGCTTCAAGGTCGACCCAAACCAAGTCACATTCGGGCCCAATTGGCCCCTAACCAGGATATAGGATTATCCCTTAATCTTAACCCTAATTATATGTAAACTATGCAACTGAAAACATAGTCCTAAGCAAGTTTAAAACGGCAAACGTCGAGTCTCGTTCCGACGAGCATTCCGGCAATCTTCCGGCAGACTTCCGATGCACCTTCGGATTTCTTCTAGCGGACTCCCAACAGGCTCCCGATCTTGTGGTGAGTTCAATGAGTAGCCGAGCCTTCTCGGTGATCTCCGCGAACCTCCGATGATCTCTTCGGCGGACTTCCGAAAACTCCGACACGTCCTCGATTTCTTCTCGGTTGGCTCCGACAACATCTCCGACGAATCTTTGGACTCTCAAACACCCATCGAACTTGACTCTAGTTTCCTTGCTTTATGTTTTCAAGATATCATAGTTAATCTTGCACACTTCACTCAATAATATGGATTAGATCAATTAACCCATCAATTGATTTCATCATCAAAATTCGAGATTCAACAGAAACCTCTCCTTCCTTAGATGAATCTAGACTAAATCACCAACATTAAACTCTAAATGTTTTCTATGTTTGTTGGCAACTTTCATATACCTCTCATTTTGCTTTTCTATATTTGCTTTAACACTCTCATGTAGCTCCTTTATCTACTTTACTCTCTCATCAGCATCTCCACTAAATTTCTTAGTTATCGAATGAGGGACGAAATCCAAAGAACCAGCAAGATTAGCACCATAAACAACCTCAAAATGACTCTTACCAATACTATGATGCATAGAACGATTGTAGTCAAACTCAATTTATAGAAGAATGAGATCCCACTACTTAATATTCTTGTCAACATAGCTTCTAAGCAAATTTCCCAAGCTTCTATTTGTTACCTCAGTTTGCCCATCGGTTTGTGGATGATGCGAGCTGCTGAAATTCAAAGAAGTACCCAGCTTCCTCCAAAGAGTTCTTAAAAAATGACTAAGAAATTTTGAATCTCGATCAAACATCATAGTTCTTGGAATACCATACAATTTAACAATCTCCTTAAAATACAAATCAGCAATATGAGATGTATCATCCGATTTATTATAGGGAACAAAATAAGACATTTTTAAAATTTTGACAACAGCAACCATGATAGAATCCTTGTTCTTTTGAGTTCTTGGTAGTTCCAAAATGAAATCAAGACTCACATCCTCCCATAGAGCATTTGACACAGGCAATGGAGTGTAAAATCCATAATTTTGACTTCTTGATTTTGCTAAATGACACACTCGGCATTGCTTTACATATCTCTCTATATCTCTAACATCTTAGGCCAATATAAGTTTGATTAAACAAGAGCTAGATCTTATTTCTATCGAAATGTCCACCCAAAACACCATCGTGAGCTTTATCTAGAATTACTTGTCTCAAAGAACAAGATGGAACACATAAAGCATTAACTCGAAAAAGAAAACCATCAAAGAAAAAAACTTGTTGAAAGGAACCGAATTTGTAATTCTACCATATTGAGCCAAAATATACATCATTCTCATAGAGATCTTTATAAGTTTCAAATCCAACCACTTTGACTTTCATTGCTGATAATAAAGAATACTTTCTACTCAATGCGTCAGCAACTACATTTTAAACACTAGATTTATGCTTGATTGTAACGTTATAAGATTGTAAAAACTCCACCCAAACTGCATGTCGCTTATTTAGCTTGTGTTGGTAATTAATGAACTTTAATGCCTCATGATCAGAATATAGGACAAATGGCTTGACAAGAAGATATTGACTCCAATGAGATAAAGCTCAATAAATGACATAAAACTCCTTATCATACATAAAATATTTCTTTCTCAGCTTTTCACTAAAAAATACAATGGGCTTTCCGTCTTGACTCAAAATAGCACCAATTCCCACATTAGATGCATCACATTTAACCTCAAATGCATTGTCAAAATTTGATAGAACTAAGATAGGAGCTTCGGTCACTTTTCTTTTTAAAAGCTCAAAAGCATCATTAGCCTCACTAGTCTATTTGAATTTATCACATTTCAGACATTCGGTGATTGGAGTGACAATAGCACTGAAACCCTTGATGAATCTTCTGTAAAAGGAAGTTAAGCCATGGAAAATCCTCACATCATGCAATAAAGCAGGTGTTGGTCAATTGAGAATAGCTTCTACCTTACTTTAATCCGTTATGATTCCATATTTTGAAACAACATACCCCAAAAATACAACACTAGAAGTAAAGAAATCACACTTTTTTATATTAGCATAAAGCTTTTGCTACCTCAAAATAAGAAAGATCTCTTTCAGATGATTCATATGCTCCTCTTCGCTCTTTTTGTACACCAATATATCGTCAAAGTAAACTATAACAAATATTCCAATGCATGACTTAAGTATGTGATTCATAAATCTCATGAAAGTACTAGGTACATTAGATAGCCCAAATAATATAACCAACCATTCATATTAGCCTTCTCTAGTTTTAAATGCTGTTTTCCACTCATCTCCGGGCCTCATTCTTATTTGGTGATAGCCACTCCTCAAATCAATTTTAGAGAAAATATAAGCACCACACAATTGATCAAGTAAATCATCTAAGGAATAGGAAAATGATGGTCAACTTTAATTTTGTTGATGGTGTGACTGTCCACACACATTCTCCAAGAACCATCCTTCTTAGGCACTAACAAGGCTAGAATTGCACAAGGACTCGTGCTCTCCTGAATCAATCCATTTTCCATCAACTCGTCCACTTGTCTTTAAAGTTCTCCATGCTCATTGGGACTCATTCTATAGGCTGCTTTATTAGGTAGAATAGCTCTCGGAATAATATCAATATGATGTTGGATGTCTCTCAAAGGTGGAAGGCCATGTGGAATCTCTTCCGATATAACATCTTTAAACTCCTTCAGGATTTGTTTCATGATTGCTGGTGTCTCCTTGTGTTGTTCATTTTCCTTTACGACTACTAGAGTCATAACATGACCACCCTTGTCTAATTCACCTTTGCATTCGCCATAGGACATAAAAGTGCTAACTTCCTTCTTTGGTACACTAATTTCGGAAGGTTGTAATGGAGCTAAGATAATCTTCTTTTCATTCACCTTAAAAGAATAAGTATGTTTGTAACCATCATATAACACCCTTCTATCATAATGCCAAGGTCTTCCCAACAGCAAATGACAAGCGTCCATAGGAGCAACATCACACCATACTTCGTCTTTATAATACTTGCCAATATAAAATAAAACTAAACATCTTTTAGTTATCTTAATGTCATTTTCCTTTTACAACCAACATAATTGGTATGGATGTGGATGAGTGATTGTGTCCAACTTTAGTTTATGCATCATCTCTAAAGATACCACATTCACACATTGCCAAGAGAAGTACATTTAGTGTGAAATATATTTTTTCTCACCCAACTTTCATCCTCGACCACATAAGTCACTTGCAAGCTACGTTGCAATACAATAGACAAACCATGATCTACATAAGTAACCTCTTCCTCATCTTTATCATATTTTGGTTCGTCGTCGGCTTCATCTACTCCTCCATCACTATAATCTTCAACCAAAGTTACAATTCTCTTATTTGGATAATTTGAAGCAATATGCCCAAAACCATGATATTTGAAGCATTTTCAGCCACTTGTGGTAGAAGAATTAGATTTTTTTTTTACTGCAAACATATTCTTTACCCTTTTCTTGCACCTTCGATGTCACATTGCTTTGGATAGTAGGCTTGGAACTTTCTCCTTTTGTATAACCTTCTTTTGAATCATACCGAGAACTCTTTTCAAACTTCTATTGCTTTTCAACTTTTAATGTCAACTTACTCATATCATTTAAAGACTAATATGGCTACAATTGAACAACTTTAGTGATCTCATACTTCATATCTCCTAAGAATCTTGCAAATGGTTTGCTCTTCTGGTTCCATAAGCTCTCATTTTAACATTAGATTATCGAATTCTGCTATGTACTCTTCCACACTAATATCTCTTGTTGATAATTATTAAGTAAATATTTTCTCTTCAGCTCTCTCTTCATTTTTTCCTATGTTATGATCTTACTCTTCCCCTCATGTTCTCTTTGTTTCTTCATATTTTCCCACCAAAAAGATGCATTCCGTCTAAGTTTAAGTGACACAAGTTTCATCTTGTGGTTCATGAAAATAAAAAATTCTTTCCACTATATTAAGCCAATCAATAAAGTTATTAACATTAATTTTACCTTTAAATTCTAGAATATCCAATCTTGGGTTGTATTTGTTCTGCCACTCGTCTTAGACTCCATGTCTTGCCCAAAATCTTCTCGACTCCCTTCGATGAAGAGGTGTATCATCATCAGAAGTAAATTCATGGACATCATTTTTATGCTGGTTGTGTTTACTTTGAAGTTCTTCAATTATTTCATTTATTTCTTGTAGACTACGTAGCAATCTTCGTAGTTACAGCCTCAATGACTCCGCATCATCTTCATGACAACTACCTTCACCAACTATATCTTTTCTATTTCGCCTTATCATGATCTTTAACCTTTAGCTCTGATACCAAACTGATACCAGTGTGACGTAGAATTAGAGGCAAAGTAGAATAGAATTCGAAAGAAAACCTGATGGTACAGTTTTACGGATAGAAAATGTATAAACTCATGATAATACTTCAATAAGATCGAAAAATAGCTCACCACCAAGTTTAAAATCATAAAAGGATACAAAAAGTTCACCACCCTAAGGAAATTAAATAAGGATACAGAACTGAAAATAAAAGACTCACTACTCAAGGAAGTATCCAAGAGATATAGAGTTTAAGGGAGAACTCCAAAAGAGCTTCTACCAAAATATCATTAGTTTTTAAAAAGTCCTTTCTAAGCCCTAAACATCAAAATAAGTATTAGTACATGAAACAAACCCTTTATACATAAGAAATTTTAAAATTAAATATTTTACAATTGCACTAACCAACTCTTTTAATATATTACTTAGTCATGAAGAAAAACATATTGAAACAGTTTTAACTTAGTATAGGGAATATGTTGATAAGCTGTCATATTTGAATTGATTGAGTTGAAGATTATAAGACAATATTGTTGGCTAAAAAAAATATCTTATCATCAACCATAAGTAAGATTCATATAAGCATATTATAACAAATTAGATACTCTCATGTCATTACTAAAGTGTACAAAAAGCTATTAAGAATTCTAAAATTTGCTTGCCACAGAACATCTTAACAAGTAAAAAAGAATTAAATAGGTTATAATGACTGACGTTTTCTTTAATATCAGAACAAAAATATCATAAATAATTAAAACTGTTAATATTCCGAATTTTTTAATTGATATAACAACCATTCATTTAAGTCTACATCGTTTTGAACATTCATCAATCCATGGGCTTTGTCATCTTCAGAAATGAATCGAATTAAGACAAAATTCCACTTGTTATAACTCTTGATACCACGAAGTGATTGGAACCACATGGAGTCAAACCCCATTTTTGATACCACCTCGCACCATATAAGGTCGTCGCTAAAACAGTGAATAACCACAAAAAGATCTTGTTCGTCATCAGAGAAGACAGTGGCGGTTTCTTGGCAAGACAAATACTTAAGATGCGGCAATGGTAGATGTAAGAAGATCGTCATGCCGTAGCGACTTTGGGTAATCAATGACGCGTGCTGCGCTCCTCATCAAACACAACAGACGCATGGGGAAGCAACAGAGAAAAAGAGAGTGAGGTTACATCCATGCAAACGTTTGTGGAGATTTAATCATGTACTCCCTCGTGACCACCACCTCTTTCCTCCCTTTGCCTGCCTTCTCCACCATCTTCTTTGTCGTCGCCGCCGTTGCTCTCTGCCGAAATGAACCCTAGCCTCTGCCCACAAGTCAGCCGGACAAACATGGATGGATGAGTTCAATAGCGATTGGATGCCCAAATCCCGAGATTACCCTCCTGTCGCCATTAGATCGTACGGTTTACCAAACGATACTAATGCTCGATTTAATCTGCTGTTGCACTCTCCGTTACCAACAAAAGATCCAACTCACGGAAAAGATCTGTGGCTTGTTGGTTTTGTTACACAAATCACAATTTCTTTTTTGTTCTCTTTTTCTCAAATTTGAAAAAAAAAATCGAAATTGGTTTACTATTTGTTATCAATTGGATTAATAAGAATCGGAGAAATAATTCAAAGGTGCAGAATTTATATATGAAACCAGAGCTTATAAAAAATTAGTTTTCCGGAGTCAACACTTCAAAAACTACAACCGAGCATGACTTATTAGTTTAAGAAGAAGAGAGGAGAAGGAGGAGAAAGACAAGTAAAAAGGTCTTGGGAAGTCAACCAGCTGGAGTTCAAATTATAATGTTGAAGTAGGTCGTGTACGTTTCATCTCTAAGGCCCAGCAATGGCTGGAACAGAAAGCTTCTTCTGGTTCCCCTTGCCGTGAAGCTGATAGGGTGATACTTACTCAGACCTTCCCTGAGAGTAAAGCTTGCCAATCTCCCGAGCGCAGCACCGCGGCGACCGGCTTTCTTAGCTTGGCAAAGAAGCCTAACACCATTGCTCGAAGAGCGATCGTGATGTACAAAACAACCAGGCATGCTCGCCGACTCCAGCGAGATAGTGTTCGAATTCCCATCCAATCCTTCAACCACCAGAAACTTTGATGCCTTTCTAGTGTTAGAATTCCTCGACGTAACGGCAACGACGAGCCTCTTGCCGGGCCCTTGGTGCTGCACTACTTTTCCTGGGAGATCGAATGGTTCAAGCATGATGATTTTGCCGATGATGCTCTTCCGGGAAGGGAATCGTGATGCTTTCTGGTTCCCGAAAACAAGTCTAAATGTGGCTTGGGCAGCTGCGTTTGTTCCAAGTTGCGGTGATGCTTCCATGGTGAGCATGCGCTTCTTGTCGTAGGTGGAGGCATTTAGATTCGAAAGGAACAAAGTAGCATCGGAAGTCTCCTGGGTAAGAGATACAAGCCTTGTTCTATGGTCATGTGGAACAGGCAATATCCAATCTGAGAGCCTATGGTTGGCTTGTTGGGGTCTCAAATCCCATGTGCCACAGCTGAGCCCAACAAGAAGGTATGGTCCAAACAGCAATGCCTTGAGTGATGAGAACTGGGGACGATCATCTGCAGAAATAGAAAATTGAAGGTTGTCTCCCAATAACAAGCATTTGGGGAGGATATAACAAGCTACAGGTTGCATTCAGCAACTGACCTTGAATGGCTTCTGTTCTCAACCCAATTGGCAATGACAAGGTCAACTGGTCTTTTCTGCTCCAGCTCTTGTTGACGGATAGAACATTTCCTGCATTCATCAGCAAACAGTTGGATTAGATTCTCAAAGTTTGTCAACACTTCAAACAACAAGTTGATACCTGGAGGAGGTACTGCTACTGTGTGTCCATTTATCGTAGCTACTGCATCATGATTATAAGTCCAAACCGGTATCCGAATGTTCAGCGTGGAATTTTTAGATACCACCTGCAAAATAAAACTTGATCGAAGTTCCAGAGCTATAATGATCACCTTAAACTTGTTTCTTTCCCTCTCAATACTATATATTACTCCTGAATTATTTACATAAGTGGAAGTGGAGTTCTTTACCTTGTTTGTCGTAGAAACCGTATACTGAACTCGGAAGTAGCGATCAAGTGAAGAAACTTGCTGTGCTTTCTGCTGTAGGACCAGTTCTCCTGAAAGCCAATTAACGGTGCTGGAGATAAACTGAATGATATATAACGTTGGAGTATCACCCTCTTCCTCGAAGTAGATGGAATCACCAAGCTTCGAGAATGACTCAATAGCTGAAACAGAAGAGAATTTGAAATGTCAAGCCACGAAAGTAAACAGAAAAGCCTCAAGTTCAAATGTAGGCGAAGGCAGCAAAACCTGTTCCATAGCAACACCAGAATGATGCAGTAGGGGTTCCCCAGCCACCTTGAGCACTCACTGCTTTTGAACCTCCAGGGTTCATAGGGAGAAAATACATCATGATTCCTGGCTCCGTTCCTCGTTGAATGCTTAAGACTCCATTAGTTAGTGCACGTTCATAGTGATCTGCATATGCCATTTCCTTTGTCCATCTGAACAGGTTGCGTGAGACCTGTATTATTATTACACATGACTGCTTTTAGCTTTGATTAGATTTCGAGATTTTGGTCTCCATAGCAACTAGAAATAAAAAAATATAGTAACCCAACTCTACAACTTTCTTTATACTTTACAGGTGAAGTGCATTTATTATTTATTACATACTGTAAGGATTATATTCATCATGTGCAAGTGTGACAAACCTTTAACAGGTTATAGGTCGTGCAAGATTCTTCAGTGTTCGTCTGCAAGTAACTCGCTAAACGTTTCGGTTCTTTCCTGCACGTACAAATGAGATCAAACATCGAGATGTAATGGAGCTTCAACGTAGCACAAATATTTACTACCATTTATTTACCAATGCTCATCAACAGTCGTTCCACCCGTCGCATATCCGTGGGAGGAGTTGACGATATCCATAAATGTCATTCCAATTTCCTATCATTTAAGATTCCATGAGGTTAAGAAAGGATTTGAGAAACTCATATACAGATCCATATAACATTATAACATTATAATTAATATTATCGTTAAATATGTAACATTCCTGATTAGTTCCATATCGAAAGTGGACAAGATTAAAATTGATTTATAAGGATCTGATGAGTATATTATTATCAAATTTAACTTAAGTATTTTAATCAGTAATTTAAATCAAATAAAATTAATAAGCCAGTTAATCCATCAATCGTGACAAAATGTACCTTATAGAGTATATCTCCGGTTATTTCATATCGCCTCTGAGCCCCAATCACTATTGGAATGTGTGTATTACCATGTAGTCCGGAAAGGAGATCGGCCTGCAAAACAAGTTACCCTCAATTTCTGTAACATCATGCATGCATGCAATCCTCAAATCGAAAGGACTTCTTGTGCTGTGAAATATGATATCAGCAGCCTTATCTTTTCTCAGAAAAATATAAAAGAAGTGGACAGAGAAGTAAGATAAATAGTTTGATTGAGGACATATGTTACCTGCACTGCAAGTGGTCCGAGGAAACATGGTTTATCAAAAAGATGTGCCAGCACCAAATGTTTCTTATTTCTCTGCATCATCATCAGTTCATATTAGTAAGCCAATCGGCTCTTCTGCCAGAGGTCCAGAGAAGGAACAAGAATCCTACAACGAGATCCTCATTGACAAGTTATTGTAAGCAGACAATGAAATCTTCAGCGACATGTACCGTGATTGTGTATAGCCTGTAGAGGACATCATTCATGCCACCAGTTTCCTCGTTCATGGCTGCCCAGTGCCAGGCAATAGAACGCTTCTTGATATTGTTTGCCACACGGTTGCCAAAGTATTTAGCCATCCAGACCGCCATTTTTAGTGCTTTAACGTTGTTGGCATTCACGTACTGATCCACCAGTCCATTCATGATCTGTACATTACATTCAGCAATGAATCAGTAAAACCTGTGTGTACATGTGCATTCTTAGTGAAACCACGGTCCATGTACCTTATGGATCGTGTAGTAGGGAGCCCATACGTATCGCACTTCTTCATAGATGTCAAACTCCGACGTAGGGAAAGCTGAAAGATACCCAGTTCCTATCTTCCTTTGGCACTCATCAAGTGCCTCAACTACTGCGTTCATTCTCTCACGTATTGTCTCGTTCTTAGTTGCTGCCCACATTAACGCGGTTGCACTCATGAAATGCCCTGCAGAAAGTTATTTCAATCAGATGATAGTATAAATATGTGACTATAAAACATCATGTATACTATCATGAGATTGAAGCGACATTAACTATAATGTGGATTTATAACAAGGATGGTCTGATCGAGTGAATTAATTACCAACAAAGTGACCCCGGAGCTGCCCGGTAGGTTCCTCCCATCCTCCATAAGGTCTGCCGGGTGTCGGTAGGCCGGCCAACTTACGGAAGCTCCAAACTAGCCGGTCCACATTGAGGAGCAGCAGGTACTCCAGATTCGTCTGCTGGGCTCTGCCGTGAACGGACTTTGGATCGAGACGCACATCATGAAGAGACATCTCTTTCAAGAACTTGCTGCTGCCTACGCCGGCCGCCGAGGTCAGCCCGGGCTGCCTCACGCCTCGGCCCAGCATGGCCCAGTCGAGCTCAGTGACCTCCGGCGGCGTAGCCTTCCGCGGGAGCAACTTCATCCACGTCACCTCGTCGCTCGGATTCAGATGGTAGCGAGAGAGGAACTCCGTCTTCAAGGTGTTGTTATGGCCGAGGGTGGCCTGTTTGTAGTGTGCGGCCATGGGGACGAAGCTGTAAACCACGTTGGTACACTGGTTGGCCGCAGCTGGAGGGAAGACCACGGCGGCCAGCGCCACGAGGAGTGCAACGAAGGCGAAGAGATTTCTCATCTTGGCCTTCTTTCTCAGAGCTGTAAGGAGAAGAGGAGAAAGAAGTCTGACCAGAAAGAGGAGTGAAGACGGAGGAGGTCAGTGCCTCAGTGTTGTTTATATAGCTCCCCCCATTGACGCTCCTGTATTTACTCTAGAACCAAACGCCCAGTGACCGTTCGACGTAATGACCTACATGAGGTCCCGTGCGTCTACGAGAGCCACCACCTACCGACTCCAGAAATCACTCACATTGACCGTTTCCTGCGATTTCCTACAATTAACTTACTGCTAGTTTTCACCTGCAGTTGAGGGAAGCTACTGCTGCTCCCGTTGTTAAACGACCACTCCAAAAGCAGAGCAACCCACTTCGCTCGGCTTCTCCTCTGTTTTCTCTAACTAATCAACCAATTGCATCGTCTATCTCTCAGCCAATTTCTCCTCGCTTCTGAATCTTTCTGCCTCCCTTAAACATGCGCGCGCACGCACACACACACACAAACAATGTTGCATGGATTTGGTCTCTGCCTAATGTTACTACTATTCAAAATTAGGATCGGAGTTACAACCAACCGAGTCATAAATCGGTTCCGGGTCAAAACGGCCGGAGCCCAAATGTTTGTTGGCGAGGCAAGGCCCGATTGCTATTACCGACTCACATATGGGCTCGTGTTCTGCCCTACCACCAATTGTCTTCTCTGCTCCAAGCGGGAAATCTGTATCGGTGTGGAGCCGCAAAACCCAGAGTTCGCCCCCTTCGAAACCCATCCTGAGATCTTCAAATTCAACTGAGACAGGTGAATTTTTTCTCCAATCTACTCTTATTCTTCCATTCTTCTTCACGCGATCATGATCTGTGTCCCTTTTGATATCTCTTTATTGGATTTTGTGAATCTTTGACTTTACTGCACAAATTTACTCTTCCCCCTTTTATCTTCTTGTGATCTGCATGGTTTAGAAATATAATATGTCGTCGATTTTTCAGTATGCTTGGTCGCTAGGGTTAGGGTTTCGAGAGATCTTTTGCATGTTCTTTGTTGCTTCTTGAGCTGACTCTAGGACGCGATCTGACTCCATGTGTTTGTGTAGTTTTTGAGCGAGTGATCGTGAAGGTGAACTTGGGAGGGCAGATTGTGGTGTAAGATGGTAAGAATACTTTGTTCTAGTTGTTGATTTTTGTTCTTTTTTTTTGCAACACTGGTGTTAAACTTATAGTGACAGATTATTGTATGATGGTAGTGTTATCGTGAAAGCGATGATCTACTAAAATGATTATTATACCTTTGTCCGGATATGTAAATTGATTATCTGAAATAGTAACGTATTGGGAACCTTAAGTCTTATGGTGTTGATATGTCACCTATTTGTGAACTTAGTGAACAGCATCTTTTTCCTTCTCACACTGTGGTTAGTTTAATTTTGGTTAAATTTCTCACGAGGTAGGTAGCATAGAAAAAGTTCTTTTCCTGACAGTTTCACCATATCATGGAATACTTTTACTGAATAGAGACCGTCACATTTGATTTAGGTGGATACTATGTATGTGGTGGTTGACCTTCTACTACTATATCATGGCCATAAAACTAGCTTTTACCTACTAGTGAGAAGGTAGACATTATGAAGGCATAATTTTCTCCATAACATGGTCTTACTTCTAACCTAAGCAATTATTTCTTCTGGTGGAGCATCTGATGGTTCCACAGGACAAATTAGGCCTCCCGTACACTTTTGTTTTTACAAAATGTGGATCTCATGTATAATTGTCTTCACTAATCTTACATGTTGAGATATATCTATTTAAATTGATGATAACACTGAAAAAATAGTTTGTTTTTTCCATCCTTGAAATTGAAGTGGTTGATATGTTCATTTAATCTGATTGTTATGTATAACTAAGGAATTTACATCATCGACAATTATATATAAGTCATAGTCTCTCGTCTGTGGTTGCTTCTGGAGATGTGCGGTGTTGGTAGTATTTCTGTACCTTAGAGGCACTGCCAGTTAGTTCCTCATGCCCTGAACAAAATGAATCCACTTGCAGGAGGGAGACTCGGAAACCAAACCGAGTATTCCTATATGGTGCTTGAAGTTGACAACTTACGTTAATTTTTTGATTAAATATTCTTCTTGATCAATTTTGCCCTAAATAAAGAATGCAGTAAATTTATAATAGATTATTTCATATAAATGTACTTGCTTGAGTGACATATTATGTGCATTTGCACATTGCAAAACTAACACATGAAATTTTCATAGAAGATTCTCTGATGAATAGATGTCAGGTTCTCAATTTGTGTATCAATGCAAGTAAACTGTGTTGCTATCTTGTCCAATTATCAAAATTCTCTTTATTCCTTTAGGTAATGATCTTTGCTTTGATTTTCTTCATTTATATCCAATAATCAGTTTTTTTTTTTTTTGCTTGTTTAGTCAAGCAGGAAGGAAACAGTTTTGGATTTGGCAAAGTTCATTGACAAGGGTGTCCAGGTCAAGCTAACCGGGGGAAGACAAGGTTTGTTATCTATACTTCTTCATGTTTGCTTAATTTCAATTTGTTCAAATAATGCACTGTATTCTAGCATGTATTTGTTACTATATTGTTTAATATGTAATCCCTAAAACAAGTCATGGGAGTGGACGATATTTTCAATTTTAGTCAATCAATGTTATTTATAGGGAATTCTTAAGAATCAATAATAGATATGTATATATATATATATATATATATATATTTGTATAGATACATATATATTTGTATATATACATATATATTTGTATATATACATATATATTTGTATATATATGTACATATATATTTATACATATATGTACATATACATATACATATATGTACATGTACATATATGTACATGTACATATATATATATATGTACATATATATATATATATATATATATATATATATATATATATATATATAACAAATGCAAATGAAGTGCAATTTCTCTTGACATGTCCTTTTTCTTTGGTACTTTGGTACAGTTGAACAACAGTTTGCCTTGCAAGTTAATGCATTTGCAAAAATATTTTCTGGGATGTCTGTAATCTTAGGTAGCCATACGATTTACTATTACTTTTTTTTTACTGATAGGTATTATTTTCTTGAGTGTTCATCTGAAGATGATGAGTGCTGAGTTTATAATATACTTGCCCTTCCACAGCAGGTGTGTGTAAAGACTTGAGATGGTTCCTTGATTGTTTTTGTGGGCAAACTCAATGTGATATGAGGAGATGACTATAAGTATGAAACTATAATTAATCTATGACTATGTCACAGTGCAGATTATTGTTCCTATAGGAAGATCTACCGATTTGTTGTTGTAATGTTATATGGGTGTGTCATTAGATTGAGTCACCACTGTATATATAGTTGAATGTGTTCTACATGCTATCTGCTACAAGGGAATTTCATGATATATGTTGATGATCATGATGATGACACCAGAGGCTTGAATATGAATGATTGTAACACTCCTATAAAGGATATAGGCATGAGTTGACATTGGTTTACAAGTCACTGTCCATCTTGAAAAGGTAATTTTTGATACAATCTTTTTTTTTTTTTGGGAACAAAGGCCCATGTGGTTTCAGGCTTCATCATGGTATGGTCTACCAAAATTAAAAGCATTTTGGCAGGGAGCAGGCAAATAATAAGACTTAGTTAAGTGAGTGTTGCCTTTGCTCTTGACACAGCCAGATAATGAGAAATAAGCGATATACTGATGTTGACTTTATTGTTGATCTAGATAACAATGATAAGCACCGTTTTGCTTAACTTTTTTTTTTAAATTTCATGGTCATGTCAGTATCTAATTCTTCCATAGATAACAATGATGAGCACCTTTTTGCTTCTTTTTTTTTTTTTTTTAATTTCATGGTCATGTCAGTATCTAATTCTTCCATAAGTCTGATAATATTCTCTACATGTTCGCTTTATCAACTCCAATATTTTTGTTAAATGTGCTCTTCTGGAAAGAATGCTGCATTTCTTCTAAGATTTTAATCATTTCTTGAATAGAGAGTAGCCAGAGTAATGGAAAATGCCATTTAGGGCAGTAAGTTGCCAGAGTAATGATAGAAAATGTCACTTAGGGATGCCAATGGAGCTTGACAACCAGAAAACCAGTATGGAATTTTAGGTAGGAATCTTCAATTGGGATCCATTAACCTTATTGAGTTTCATATGGACCCTAAATCTATACCTGACGATGTGTAAAAATCTGATACCCAACCCAGAGCCCAGGGTGTCACTCCCCATCATGGGTCTATAAATTTGAATATGTCTCCTAATGATACAACCTGAATCCAACCCCAGAACATTCCTTGTGAAAATTGGTATTTGTTAGCTGCATGCAAACCTTAATGGTGGTATGAGGAGTGAACCTGGTAGATGTTTGCTAAACTGGATGTCTAAAGTTTGGAATAATGATTGTATTCTAGCACTTCTTCTTTATGATGTTATGCTTTGAGTATAATGTTATTTTGAACCCATATAATCTTGGTGATTACTTGTCTTGCTTCAGTGACAGGAACTTTAAAAGGTTATGATCAGCTGCTAAACTTGGTGCTTGATGAAGCGACAGAGTTTCTGAGAGGTAAATTCATTTCCAGTCATGTTAACAGAAAGTCATCTGAGGTTTGCACTTATAACTGTTCTGCCCAGGTTGCACTCTCTTGATCTTTTGCATCATATACTTTATCAAATTCTAGGTCATTCAAAGTGCTCCTTTACAGAAGCTACTGGATTTCTTGTGATTCTAGAATGATATTAGATTAGTTTATCATTGTTGATTTAATGACATCCATGGCCATGTTATCTTGCATGCCTAAGTAAATGAGGTTGAAGATTAAAACATTTAGAGTCCTCAGATCAGACTGTTTTGGCTCGTTGTAGTTGAATTCTAGGTCATTCAAAGTGTTTACAGAAGCTACTGGATTTCTTGCGATTCTAGAATATTAGATCAGTTTATCATTGTTTGATTTATTGACATCCATGGCCATGTTATCTTGTATGCCTACATAAATGAGGTTGAAGATTAAAACATTAAGAGTCCTCAGATCACACTGTTTTGGCTCGTTGTAGTTGATTTTATTCTACATGTTTCTACAGACAAGTCCATATGCTAGATTTGTTATGCTTTTTGGCTTGTTGTAGGTTATCAAACTTGACTATACTTGTATCACAACTTTGCATGTTTAATTTTGCTATTTCTAGGATGACAATATTTATCTTCTTTTTTTTGTTTTTATTAAGTGCCATCATTGACAGCAGCTGAATAGTTCTCTTATAGTGAAACAACTGACCAAGTGCTCCTACTGATGTGAGGTCTAACAACGATCAATTTACACAATCTTTACTCCTGTAAATAGAGAAGCTATTTTCGTAACTTAGACCCTATCACCCAGATCACAAAAGATAACTTCCATCATGTCGCAAAGACTCGCCATCATATAGTGCACATTTTAAAAGCTGATCTAATCACTTCGCAGCTCAACGATGAGAGAAGACCTTTTTTTCTTGTTGAGTGTTACCGACCACAATTAACTGGGTTATTATGGCTTATTTTTGTTGTTGTATCTAGTGAATCCACAGCAACATATATTTTCTGTATGTGCACATGATTAGCTTCTCCCGACAATTCTTGTTTAAGCATTTATTGAATGATACATCCAGGTGAGAAATCTTTTTGCTTCTGATATAGATATAAAAGAAATGATGCTATTTTGTTCTTATTCTGTTGTTGCAGATCCTGATGATCCATTGAAGACTACTGATCAAACCAGGCATCTTGGCCTAATAGTAAGTATGCTGTAGAGACCTTCATTACCACTTGTGGTTTAAGAGTACCCGACACTCTTATACTTATTGCTGTCTTCATTGAGTGTTTTTTTTGGCTATCTTCAATATTGTTGTATCGTTTTTTTGCAGATATGCAGAGGAACAGCAGTAATGCTGGTGTCACCGACAGATGGTACAGATGAAATTGCTAACCCTTTTGTCCAGCCAGATGGAGCCTAATTAGAAATGGTTGATGATAGTTGCAATCTCATCTAAATCTGGTATTACCTGACTTTAGCGTTAGAAATATTGATAAGGAGGAGGCACTTCAAAAGATTGAGTATTATTATCATGCTATGCTGACACGTCTGGATAAACACACTTAAATACTGATGGTCATCCAGTTTGTTCGGATATATATAATTTGCTTGAGAAGGAAGCATCCAATAACTTGCACGTTTATTCATATCATCTTGAAACTTTTGCTATAGGGAAGCAATTTGCGTGGATGCTTAACTGTGTTGAGAATGCTGAACAAGCTGTAATGTGTCGGGTAGATGCAGCCGAAGGAACTTTGAAATCGAAGCCCTGTTCCGTAGAAAGTTGTTTATGAAAACAATGCTTGTTGAAATGATATGTACAACAACAATTCGAAGAAGGTATGGCATGAACAATATGGTGCCGTCACACGGTTGTTGGTTCCCCTTTCTTTGTTCACGTGGACACATTCCGGTGAATGTTCGTTCCTGCCCCGAGGCACGTTCCGGAAAGGATGACAGACGAGAAGCGTGGTTGCGGCTTGCGCCTCCTTTCGATGATAAATCGGATGCAAAGAACAAGAAAGAAACATGTAGAGAAAAAGGGCAAGGAAAGGATGGTATCATGCACAAACCTCAAACAGTCTTGGGTAACGAGGGATGATACGGAATTGATTCATTAATTTCTAATCAACTTCTCATTGGCTCAATGTTAAGATCCACCTTAATGTGAATGGTAATATTAGCCCATATTTAATGTGAAAATAAATTGGAGGATTATAATTGTTAGAAAAATTTTAAAAATTCTGATATCATTTGTTGGGAGAAAGATATTAAAAAAAAAAAAATCATAGGTTGAGAAGTGAAGATAGAAAAGAAAAAAATAATTTTATTTACTCTTAAAGTTGCCCTCGCAAAATACTTTCTCAAACATCCTGCCCTAAACCAACCTTAGATCAAGAGTCTCCTACTCCTAATTAAACACAATCTTCTAACTTATCTTAAACTCCCAATCTAATTCTAATCAAATTTAAATTACAATCTCTAACATCCTTCATTAATTTTATTGTTTTTTGAAACTCTTAAGTAATCTTCACAAGTGCTAAAATGTTTTAATCTTCACTTCTATAATACTCCATCTCGATCACCTTATTCTTAGTTGATATCTTGCGGAGTGATATCAATATACTTGTTTCTAACATGATTGATTGGATTTTTGGATAATTTCAAGATTAAAGAATTATCATAAAAAATTTGGTTGCCATATCTTATTCGAATCTCAATCCTTAGGGTCAAGAAGTCGCTACATATCTTAAAAAGAAAACATAACTAGATATGCTCTTTCCACTATCAAGACACCTGCATAAGTACTATCAGTAATTCTAGTCAAATCTCGAGTTCCCATTCAGATAATAAAGGATTCTCTTTGATGCTTAGAGATGAACTTATGCTGGATTCTTTATATATTTGCTGATCAAACTGACTCCACATATAATATCTATTTGTATAAGCAAAAAGTACTATTAATCTTCTTGCCACTACTAGCATAACTAAGCTTCAAACTTATTTCAATTGGATTACTAATATACTTGTTTTTATCCATCTTAAATTATTCAAGAATCTCACTAGTGTTCTTTTTTTAGAAATAAAAATTCTTATATCTTGTTGCTCAACTGTAAGTCCAAGATAATATTTTATCAAACCTAAATTGGTCATATTAAATTTTTGTCTATACAGAAGATTGAAACTCATTAATCATGTTAACATCATTATCAATATAAATAACATCATCCACATATAATCAAACAATTAATGTCATCCCTGTCTCTCCATATTTTACAAATAAAATATGTTCATAGGTATACTTTTCAAATTCATGTGTCTCCAAATATGCAGCAATATGACTATATCAAAGTTTATGTGTTTGTTTTAGACTATATAATACCTTTTTTAATCTGTACATTTTATTTTTAAGAATGATTAATAGTTGAAGTGAAACAAGAATGATTACCATTATGAATATTAAAAGAAAATATCTTATTTTTTATCATATGAACAATAGCAATAACTCAACTTTTATCATCCTCAATTTTATAAATATTATTTTTTAGATTGATTTATAATCTTTTTTCACTAATTGTCCCATGCAAGTCTATTATCCATTGTTCTGATATGTATTTTGTGTATGCATTTAATATCAATTATAGAGTCATCACTAATCCGTTTGGGGCTCGTTTTTTATAATATGTCGACTCGATACCACCTCTTTATTGAGAAATCTAGGGTGACATCACATGTGCAACGGAAGAAAAAAAAATAAAAATCCAAGAATTCTCACAAAAAAGAAGGTTTCATCGTTATGTAAAAGTTGGTATGCAAAAAAACATGAGAAACCGAAAAACTATACATAAGAGAATTACCTAGGAAGATCGTATATTCTTGAAAACCTGCAGATCTATAGGAGAGGATAAATAAGGTCAACTTTTCTCCTCTCTAGTGGTGATCCACACGGTAGGGGCTGCGAAGATGCTCCTCAAATCGTTACCTAAAACTCTTCATCACGCGCACCACATAATCAAGAAGGGGCTGCCCCTTCTTACTGTCCACATGCCCCAAATATGAGCTATAGTATGAGGAGGAGAGGGAGAGGAGAATAGGAGGATGAAACTAAAAAGAACCTCTAACCTATGGGCATTTGGTTCCCTCATATTTATAGAGGTCTCCTATCAACTTAACCCTAATGGATCCTACCATATTAGGTATTTGATCTCCATCCAACTACTCATTTCTCTTAGATTAGTAAGTCTCTACCCAATAATCTCTTATTAGCTATTATTGGATCTTATTCATAGGATCCAATAATTTAGGGGCTTATTAGATATCCAATAAGATAGGGGCTTCGGCGGATATCTCACATTCGAATCTCTACTCGTCGCAATGTCTATCATGTATGTGTGATCCTCTAGGCATAAAATCGAGTTAGCCATGAGTCATACATGTCAAAACTCTTTTTGGTTTAGTGAATTATTATCTCTATAATAATTCACTCGACTCATCGACTACGGACGTACTAGGCTACTACGCCGTAGTCCTCAAATGATATAGGAGAATCCAATCATTTGGACCTATCTATCCTTAGTTACCGTGTACTTATAGTCCCTCATCCGTTTAATATCCCATAGATCATATACCAAGCATAGTACTGTCAGGCATATACAGTTTCTACACGAGTCTCACTCTAACCGGATTCTCCTAAAGAACTCTTTCTCTCTCAATCCGAATGACTTTGGCTAGAGATTTATTTGAGCAAGAACATATGAGATATTCCTCTCATGATGCCAAAAGCAGATGATCCTCTAACGATACTTAATGACCCTCGTAAGATTAGCTACCACTCCCCATGACCGGTGGTGCTAGATTTGGAACCTCCAAACCTATAAGTCCGGTATCAAAGAGTAGAGTACTAATATAGGATATCCTTCGTATCTCAAGTTTAAGGACTAGATACACTACTAGGACGATGGAATCACTGTCTGACAATAAGGTATCATCAACCATCCAATATTCCGTGAGCGGATCAATCAGTGAACTCATTCTCCAATGAGCACTTGCATTGTAGCCCTAGTGTCCCCACATGAGTAGCTATGAGACCAACTGTATTAATCATATGGATGGGTATACAACACACAAATCTGTTTGATTATCTCGATGTCCCTCTCGAGTAACCTATGACCGGGATTATTTAGGATCTATATTTAAAGGCAAATCGATATCATTATTATAATCTCATCATGATCCGATTCCTATTGCACAGATCCATGGACATCACAATATATTCATGCAATAGACAATATAAAGTAATAAAATATAAAATAATAATAATAAGCAAAAGATTGCATGTCAAGTCACATATGCCATCACTCATGTGATTGGATTGCAGGGCACCTATGACTAATAATCTCCCACTTGACCTAAAGTCAATCACATCTGTGTCTAATCCCCATCAGACTCCTATGACGCTCAAAGACAATCTGAGACAACAGCTTTATTAGTGGATTTACGATGTTATCTTTGGATGGAACTCTTTTTATTGCTACATTTCCTAAGGTCACGATCTCTCTGGTCAGGTGGAACCTCCTTAGAACGTGCTTAGACTTCTGATGGGACCTGAGTTTCTTCGCTTGAGCAATCGCTCCGTTGTTGTCGCAATATAAGAGAATCAACTTCTCACTACCTAACACGACTCCTAGATCTATGTTAGAACTCTTGCAGATTCTAAACTTGGGGTTGATCTCTTTAGGGGATCGGTCTTCTTGAAACTCTATAGGGGTTCCTCCCTCCAAGTTGCTGCTCAAAGGCTGCAGAAAAGATTCATCTATTGCTTATAAAAGAGAAGGAATACATGGCTATTTATAGGGCTTCTAAACCCTAACTCCTAATAGGACTCCTACTCAAGACTCCTATTCCCTTACAACTCCTAATTCTTCTCTAAGAAAAAACCTCCTAACAGAATGTCCCTCTCAATTAGGACTCTCCTAGCTAGAGTCCTAACAGAATGTCCCTCTCAATTAGGACTCTCCTAGCTAGAGTCCTAACAGACCCGCCCTCTTCAAATCAGACTTGTCCTCAAGGCTGAGATTCCATGAACTCAGGGAACCGGGTCTTCAGCTCCTCATATGGTTCCCATGTGGCGTCTTCAAGTGGTAGATTATTCCAATGCACTAGTACTTCAGTAGAGGGATGTCGGCGACGCATCACGATCCTGCGATCGAGGATGGCTTGTGGTTGGGCTTGAATAACTCCATCCTCAATTGTGTTGGGCAGTTGGATCTGGGGTGACTCGTGTTCTCCCAACTTGGGCTTTAGGCATGATACGTGGAAGACACGGTGAATTTTGGCATCCTCAGGTAATTTAAGTCTGTACGCCACGGCTCCAATACACTCTGTGATATGATAGGGCCCATAAAAACGTGGGGATAGCTTCATGGAGGCTCGAGTGTTGATAGAGAGTTGCTTATATGGTTGTAGGCAAAGATAAACCCAATCTCCTACTGAAAATTCTCTTTCACTTCGTCGTGTGTCGGCTTGTTGCTTCATTCTGGCTTGAGCGGTAGAGAGATTATCTTTTAACAGTTGTAAGAGTTTGTCCCTATCAATCAATTCTTGGTCAACCTATTCTATCTTGGCTGAGCCAATTACATACTTTGGAATCACAGGGGCTGGTCGACCATACAATGCTTCATAAGGGGCACATTTTGTAGATGAATGATATGTAGTATTATACCACCATTCGGCCCAGGGAAGCCATTTCGCCCACTCTTTTGGTTGGTTGCTAGCGAAACACCGGAGGTACGTCTCTAAGCACCTATTTACCACCTCTGTTTGGCCGTCAGTTTGTGGATGATACACTGTGCTCATCTTGAGTTTGGTGCCTTGTAACTGAAATAACTCGGTCCAAAATTTACTAGTGAAGATCCTGTCATGATCACTTATGATGGATCTTGGCATCCCATGTAGTTTAACAATATTTTCTATGAAAATCTGGGCAATACTAGCAGTAGTGTAGGGATTTCTCACAGCACAAAAATGAGCATATTTCGTAAGTCGATCAACCACCACGAGAATCGTGCTTTTACCTTTGGAAGATGGCAGCCCTTCAATGAAGTCCATGGAGATGTCAGTCCACACTGAGTCTGGTATGGGCAGTGGTTGTAGCTTCCCTGGATTTGCCATAGTTTCACCCTTGTGCTGTTGACATACATCACATTGTGCCACATATTCAGCAATAATTTTTTTCATCCCTCTCCAATAAAAATTTTGCTTCACTCTTTTGTAGGTTCTTAAGAATCTAGAGTGCCCTGCTGAAGGTATGGAGTGCATTTCATGCAAAATGATTGTGATGCAAGGGGAGTCAAGTATAAGCACAATGCGACCTTTGTAACGTAGATCCCTCGAATCCCAAGTGTAGTGGGCTATTGCACTTGGATCCTCCTCCAATTTTTTTATGATGTTGCTGATCTTTGGATCCTTCTTCCATTCTTCCCTAATATCCTCGAGGAGACCGGTGGTAGGAAGGGAGATGACTAAAACCTTAGCTTGTTCAGGTAGCCGTGAGAGTGCATATGCAACAACGTTTTCTTTCCCCTTTTTGTAAATAATTTCATAATAAAATTCAAGAAGTTTGGTTACCCATTTTTGCTGCTCAGGGGATGATATCGTTTGCTCCAAAAAGTACTTGAGGCTTTTATGGTCAGTTTTAATTTGAAATCGCCGGTCGATCAAGTAGGGTCTCCACCTCGTTACTGCGTGTACAATGACAAGCATCTCCTTATCATATACTGACATGTTTTGATGGGAGGGAGATAATGCCTTGCTAGTGTATGCGAGTGGTCGACCATTTTGCATGAGAACGGCTCCAATTCCGATTCCAGATGCGTCAGCCTCAATGATGAAGGGTCTATTGAAATCTGGTAGCGCAAGCACCGGCGTCATTGTCATGGCTGCTTTAAGTTTGTCGAAGGCAGCAGAGGCTTTGTCCGACCATTGGAAAGCATCTTTTTTCAGTAAAGAAGTGAGTGGTGCACTGATCTTCCCATAGTCCTTAACAAATTTTCGGTGGTAGAACCCTTGTAGTAATTTCACGTTTGTAGGTTTCGGCCAGCCTTGCATTGCCTCAATTTTTGTTGGGTCTACCGCCACTCCTTCTTCTGATATTATATGCCCAAGGTACTCTACGTTTTGCTGGAGAAAGCTGCACTTTGGTTGCTTTACAAAAAGAGTATTCTCCCAAAGGATCGTCAAAACAATCTGTAAATGCTGAAAGTGAGTCTCAAGAGAAGGGCTGTAAACGAGAATATCATCGAAAAATACCAGCACAAATTTACGAAGAAAGCTTCGAAAAATATCATTCATGAGACTTTGAAAGGTTGAAGGAGCATTAGTGAGTGCAAAAGGCATTACCAAGAATTCATAATGGCCATTATGTGTGCGAAATGTAGTTTTTGGAATGTCATCGTCACATACCCGAATTTGGTGGTAACCGGATCGGAGGTCCAACTTCGTGAAGACTCGAGCTCCTTTTAATTCATCAAGAAGTTCATCCACCACTGGTATTGGGTACTTGTCCTTGACGGTGATGCCATTTAAAGCTCGGAAGTCGATGCACATCCGCCAAGTTCCGTCCTTCTTGCGTACAAGTAGCACCGGTGAGGAATAGGGGCTACAACTTGGCCGAATCACCCCTGTTTCAAGCATCTCCTTTACGATCTTTTTAATTTCATCTTTCTAGAGGTGAGGATATCAGTACGATCGAGTGTTTGCTGGTGGCTTGCCCGGTAGGATTGGAATTCGATGGTCATGTTGCCGAGAAGGTGGAAGACCGAACGGTTCAGCAAATATGTCGGCAATTCAGTAAGCAATTGGGCAAGATTTTGATCTTCAATTTCTATTTTCTTCTCTTCTTGTTGTGGCTGAAGATGCATAAAAAAGCCACCATTTACCTTGTGCAAAACTTTCTCCATTCGTTGGGTCGAAACAGTGGTAACGTTGCTTCCGCGCTTCCCGCGTAGGATGATCTGTTTGCCCTTACAGTAGAATTTCATAATTAATTTAGAAAAGTTCAAAGAGACATCACATAGTGTAGTCAGCCATTCTATACCAAGCACTGCCTCATAGTCATCGATTGGTAGGAGGAAGAAATCGGTGATAATTTCTTGGTCTTGTAGTAATAGTTTCACCTGCGGGCATCTTTGGTCGCACTTTAGGATTCTGCCGTCGGTAACCTTTACATCGAACTTGCTGCAATCTTCAATATGCAGTGTCATCCGAGCAGCAACCTTACTATTTAGGAAGTTATTAGTGCTACCCGTGTCGATGAGAACAGTGATCGGCTGTTGTTTGAGAAGGCCTCTAACTTTCATCGTTTGCGGATTTGAGTAGCCAGCTAGTGAGTGTGCCGTAATGTCGGTCAGCTGTAGCTCTTCTTCCATATCTTCTTCTTCATGTTCATGGCTCTCTTTTAGATGTTCAATGACATCTTCTTCTACTAGTTCAATCATAAGAAGTCTACCTTTTTTACAGCGATGCTCGCGGCTCCACGGCTCGTCACAATGCCAACATAACCCCTTCGCAGATCGCTCCCGAAGTTCTTCTCTTGTTAACCTTTTCGGTGCAGGGACTCGGTTGATAGTAGGGGGGGCTGAGGGCTTTAGTATTGTAGGTCGTGGAGTGATCATAGTCCTTCGGGCTTCATGGTTCAATCGCTCCTCTTGTAGTCATGCGAAAGAGATGGCTGCCATAAGCGTGTAAGGTTGTCACGCCTTAACTTCTCCCCGGATCTCTAGCTTTAAGCCCTCAATAAAGGTCCCCAATAACTATTTTTTAGACCAATCACGAGTTTGATTAGATAACCTTTCAAACCTAGTCTGGTACTCTTGAATGGTGGAGGTTTGTCGGATCTTTGCTAGTTGTCCGTCAATGTTCTCGTAATAAGTTGGTCCGAAGCGGATCAGTAGTCCTTCTTTGAATTGTCACCATGAAAGGACTCCATAAGTGTGTTCAAACTAGTCAAACCATTGTATGGCATCCCCTTCAAGATGTATAGCTGCAATTTCCACCATGGATGCATTCGTAGTTTTATGGTACCGAAAATATCGCTCCGCGCACGAGATCCAACCAATTGGGTCTCCTTCTTCACATCTAGGAAAGTCCACTCTCATGCGCGAATAGTTGGGGTCAGTCATAGAGCCTCCCCTCTCTTGGAAGTCATCTCTTTGGGCATCATGTGATTGGTTAGAGCTCTCTCCTTGATGTGCGGGCTTGGTGGTCAGCCCAAACTGAATTCGGTAAGGAGAGTCCGAATCTTATCCTCCATTCGTGCCTCAAAGGCTTCAAATTTTACATTGATTGCCTCCTTAGATGCCATAGTATATGACTCCAAATCTATGATATTAAGATCTCTCTTTTGTTGACGGGTTAAAGGCATGTATAGGTTTGATAGAAATCCGTGAAAGTTTGCTACAGAATTGTGTTGTCTTGTAAGAGCAGAATTATCGTCGAAGAAACAGCGGTTTCTCGACGAAATCTCCACAAAAATTTGAGAGATTTGAGGAGAAAATTGACAGCAATATCTCAGTTTATATGACAGCAAGGATGTCTAATTTAATCAAGAAAATTTCGAGAGTAACAGCAAGAAAATTGGTGTAAGTTGTGATAGCAGAATTCTCGTAAAAAAATTTCAGCAACTTACGATGAAAATTTGCAGCAATATAGGAACGAATTTTTTTTTTTTTTAGATTTTTGAATAGGGATAACTAAATTGCAACAGCAGTAAGGTAGGAAACTAGAACCTGTTGCAATTCACGGGGAGATCAAAGGATGATCTGCGGTAGTGGAGATGACGGTGGAATTTGGTGATGATCTTTTAAGCAATTATGGGAATTACTTTGAGTGGTTGTGGAGGGTTGATGGATGGCAATGGAAGGGCAGCGAGATGCCAAGAATACTGCTCTGATACCAGGTGTTAGAACTCTTGTAGATTCTAAACTTAGGGTTGATCTCTTTAGGGGATCGGCCTCCTTGGAACTCTATAGGGGTTCCTCCCTCCAAGTTGCTGCTCAAAAGCTGTAGAAAAGATTCATCTATTGCTTATGAAAGAGAAGGAATACATGGCTATTTATAGGGCTTCTAAACCCTAACTCCTAATAGGACTCCTACTCAAGACTCCTATTCCCTTACAACTCCTAATTCTTCTCTAAGAAAAAACCTCCTAACAGAATGTCCCTCTCAATTAGGACTCTTCTAGCTAGAGTCCTAACAATCTATGATGAACTTCTTTATCCAAACTCCGTCCTTTGCTACTTCTACTGCAGTAATGTACTCTGCCTTTGCGGTCGAGTCAATAGTACTATATTTCTTGGAACTCTTCCAGCATACTACTCCTCCATTCAGGGTGTACACATACCCCGAATTCGATTTGCTATCATCGACATCGGACTAGAAACTCGAGTCCATGTAACCTTTAACCCTGAGGCTACTATTTCCATATACTAGTAAAAGATTCTTAGTCCTTCTCAAGTACTTAAGGATACACTTTACTGCTTTTTAGTGCTTCAAGCCTGGATCTGCTTGATACCTGCTCGTGACACTTAGAGTATGTGCTATATTAGGTCTAGTATATAGTATGACATACATGATAGATCCTATCACTGAGGCATAGGATATCCTATCCATGTTTGCCCTTTCTTCAAGAATCTTTAGGGATATACTCCTAGAAAGCGATATCCCATGTTTCATCCGTATAAGACATCTTTAGAAATTTTTCATGCTAAACCTTTTGATAATGATGTCTATGTACCTAGATTGGGACAAGCTAAGCATCCTCTTGGATCTGTCTCTATAGATTTGAATCTCTAAGATATAGGATACTTCCCCTAAGTCCTTCATAGAAAAGTGTTTAGATAACCAAGCCTTTACTGTAGATAACATTCCTACATCATTCCCAATGATCAGAATATCATCTACATATAGCACCAAGAAGGTGATAGCACTTCTAATTACCATCCTGTATATACAATACTCATCTTTGTTCTTAACAATGTTATAAGATCTGATTGCCTCATCAAATCTTATGCTCCAACTTTAGAAAGCCTACTTTAGACCATAAATGGACCTAAGTAACCTACACGAATCCCTCAAGCTATATCATATATACCTCCTCCTCGAGGTTGCCATTGAGGAACACAGTTTTCACGTCCATCTGCCAGATCTCATAATCATAGTGTGCTGTAATGGCTAATAGTATTCAAATGAATTTTAGCATGACTACGGGTGAGAATGTTTCGTCATAGTCAACACCTTGCCTTTGACGATACCCCTTAGCCACTGGTCTTGCTTTATAGGTCTCTACTTTTTCATCTACTCCAATCTTCTTCTTAAAGATCCACTTACAACCAATGGGTACAATGCCCTCAAGTGCATCAACTAGGTTCTAAATCTTATTGGAGTACATAGAATCCATCTCAAAATTCATGGCTTCTTACCACTTTCCGATGTCTATACTCGTAATAGCCTCCTCGTAGGTCTTAGGATCAATATCCTCAACATTATCTCTTCTAATATGTCCCATATATCTCTCAAGAGGATGGGATACTCTGCCGGACCTACGTAAAGTCAGAACTTATGTGCTAGGTACTTGAACAGGCTCGGGCTGTTGAGTGATGCTTGAGCTAGGTTCTCCAACCTCACTCAACTCTATCATTCTCTCACTATCTCCACCAGGAATGTGTTCCTTCTTAAGGAACACTGCTCTTTTGGCTATAAAGACTTTTTGGTCCACGGGATGATAGAAATAATACTTACAAGTTTCCTTGATTCAAACTTATCAAGGTTGTGTCTTTTAACATGGGCAGGGCAGTCCAAAATCTTAACAACATTAAGATCAGGCTTCTTCCCTTTTCATGTCTCATATGGTGCAAACACTACCAACTTAGTTGGAACTCTGTTTAGAAGGTAAGCTGCGATCTCTAGAGCGTATCTCAAGAATAAGATGGGTAGGTCGGCAAAGCTCATTACGGACCATACCATGTCTAGTAGTGTATGATTCCTCCTTTCAAATATACCATTGAGCTTAGGTGTATAAGGAGGTGTCTATTGGGATAGAATCCCATGGTTCTTAAGGAACTAGGTGAACTTTGTACTCAAGTACTCACCTCATCGATCTGATCAAAGAGTCTTGATACTCTTTCGAGTTTAGTTTTCTACTTCATTCTTATACTCTCTAAATTTCTCAAAGGCCTCAGACTTATACTTTATCAAGTACACATATCCATACCTTGAGAAATCATTAGTAAAAGTAATAAAGTATGAGTAACCACCTATGACACGAGTTGATATTGTTAGGATCAAGAGCACTAAGAGGGGGGGGGGGGGGGGGGGGGTGAATTAGTGTAGCGGAAATCTTTCAACGATAAAAAAAAACGTTCGAACGATAAAAACGATTTCTGTGTGAAAGCCGATTCTAAGATTACTTTAACTTAAGATCAAGTGAGATGATGTAAAAGTCAATCTATGAAGGCAGTTTGCAGTTATGATGAAAACCAGAATATAAGCGCAAACTGAAATACGACGTTCGTACGAAGAAACTGATTTACGTCTAAATGCTGATTCGTAAATCACTTGATTAGGCGAGATGCAGTTTAAGCAAGGATATAAAGGCAGTTTGCAGTTATGATAGAAATCAAAACGTAAACGCAAACTGAAATATGATGATCGTACGAAAAAATAGATTTACGTCTAAACGCTGATTCGGAAAGTACAAAGCTTGAAACCCGATCGTATATGCGCAAAAAGCAGTAAGCTTTAGAGGAGGTTTGCAGTAAAGATAATATGCTCAAAGTAAATGCAAACCGAGATTTAGAGTGGTTCGATCAATCTTGACCTACTCCACTTTTGGCTTCGTCCACCGACGAGGTCACCAACGTCAACTAGAGGCCTTCCTTCAATAGGCGAAGGCCAACCACCCTTTTACAGTTTCACTCCTTTTGACAGGCTTAGGAGACAACCCTTACAGAATTTTCTCTCCTCTCTTTATAGCTCAGAACTTGGAAGAAAAGAGGGAGAAGAACTTTTGGCCTTTACAACAATTTTGAGCTCTAAAAATCACAGAACAAGATCAAGATTTCGGTGTGTGTTCAGTGCTCTTTTAGTGCTGAATGAGTGGGGTATTTATAGGCCCCAACCCAGTTCAAATTTGGAGCTCAAAACTGTCAATTCATGGAATTCTTGGATCAGGCGGTTGCACCTTCTGACTGGAGCGGTTGCACCGCTTGGCAGAGCTCGAAGACTGAGCCTCTGGGCGGTGCTACCTCCTATCAGGGGCGGTTGCACCTCTTGCCAGAGCTCAAAGACTGAGCTCAGGTGGTGCAACCTCCTGACTGAGGCGGTTGCACCGCTCAGCCAATGCTCGGAGACCGAGCCCAAGCGGTGCCACCTCTTGTCAAGGGAGGTTGCACCGCCCAGTCTTGCTCGGAGACTGAGCCCAAGCGGTGCCACCGCCTGGCTGGAGCGGTTGCACTACCCAGTCTCGCTCGGAGACTGAGCCCAGGCGGTGCAACCTCCTGCCTTGGGCGGTTCAATCGCCTGGCAGAAATCAGGGTCCGAATGGGTTGATCCATTCGGCCCAATTTGGGTTTTTCAGGGGCCCAATTGCCCCAAGATTAAGTTAATGGGATCACCTCCCATTTCCAACTTAATCATTATGCTAACTACGATATTCCCGAAGACATTTACTGCAACTTGCTCTGGTGCGTCAATTGCTTCTTCCGGCGAGCTTCCGGCGAACTTTCGTCGATCATCCGATGAACCCTCGGTGATGCTCCTGCGGACTTCCGACAAACTCCTGGACTTGCGACGATCCACTTGGCGAGTTCCGACGAGCTTCTTTGGCAAGCTCATGGACTTCTTGGATTTGTTTCCGCAGAACCTCCGACGACTGTCCGAACTTCCATCGAACTCTCGAACTCCCAACGTGATCATTGTCTTGACTCCGGTGCAACTCCTGCTGCATGTCTTACTTTCATCGTAGTTAATCCTGCACACTTATCTCAACATATAGATTAGATAACAAATGACAATTGACTTCATCATCAAAATCCGAGATTCAACAATCTCCCACTTTTTGATGATGACAATCAATTGATAATGGAGTTAACCTTAACTCCCCCTGTCTATATGCCATACTTGAGATAAGTCATTTTAGAATTCAAAACCTTTGAATTCAAGAGACATATTGATAAGTTAAAATCATTTAAACTTATCAATACTCCCATCATGATTCCCATCATGATGTATCTCTCTGAAGATGATGTCAAGGCTTGACATTCATTTTCAAATTTTACATAACAGGTTTGAATGATGGTAATAGTAGAAATTCATCAGATTGTAAGATATCAACATGTAAAACTGCGAAGTAAGATTTTGATATCATTACAAGATACAAACAAGGCATTATGCAAATTATAGCAATCATAGCATCAATTCATATATCTCTTGGTGATGCAAGCATGGCATTAATACTTATATATTTCTCGGTGATGCAAACATGGCATTAATACTTATATATTTCTCCCCCTTTGTCATCAACAAAAAGCATGGTAATTGTGATAGCAGAAGAACAATAAGCGAATTTTGAGTATAAGTATGATAGTCGTTCATGCCTTTACTAGGTTCAAGTTATTTTCCAATAGTAAGTGATAGGAAATCAATTGTACAAGCATGATATGTAGATCACTTTGAATACTTCTTCCTTTTTATTTATTATAATCTTTTTGCATGAAGGAGGAAGGCCATTTGTGATACTAGTTATTTGTGAGTTTGCTTTGAGTGAAGTTAAAACCGATGAGAGATTAAATCATGCTTCAGGTATCAAGATATGTATGTGAAGCAAATCTTTGCGAGTAAAAGCATTATCATCTATATTTCAAGATGGAATTCATAAACAGGAATCATTTCATCAAATCCATTTCAGAAAAATATTTTTCATATATAAGTGTATGAGAAAATCCGATTTTTAGGATACCAATTGTTAAGCGAGTCCAAACATGAAATGAACACTTTCATGCATTCGGATAAGACTATGCTACAGATTTTCAAATACAATCAAAACATGCTTATTGTTATGAAATTTTTTGTATTCAGCACATAATTTCCAACATGTTATTTTGGCATGTAGTGGCAGTCAAGTGATTCAATAAAGTCTGAAAAATAATTTTAACTAGTTTATGTACTCGGACACATCAACATTCCTAACTCTCTTCTTATGTAATCAAATTGTTCTTTACTTAGAGGTTTTGTAAAAATATCAGCTAGTTGATGTTTAGTATCAATGAACTCTATGATTACATTATGATTAGTAACATGATCTCGTATAAAGTGAGGTCTAATATCAATATGTTTTGTTCTTGAGTGTTGTATAGGATTTTTCGTTAAGCATATTGCACTTGTGTTATCACATTTAATAGGAATATTTTTAAGATGAATTTTATAATCTTCTAAGGTGTTTTTCATCCATACAACTTGTGCACAGCATGCACTTGCTGCAATATATTCAACTTCGGTTATTGATAGTGCAACCGAGTTTTGTTTCTTAAATGACCAGGAAACAAGGACATGTCCTAAAAATTGACATGTTCCTGATGTGCATTTTCTATCTAGTCTACAGCCAGCAAAGTCTGCATCAGCATAAGCAATTAACTCAAGATTCTCTGATTTTGGGTACCATAATCCTAGATTTGTGGTACCATTAAGATATCTAAGTATTCTTTTAACTGCTTTGAGATGAGATATCTTAGGGTTTGATTGAAATCTAGCACAAAGTCCTACACTGAACATGATATCTAGTCTAGTTGCAGTGAGGTAAAGTAAACTTCCTATCATACCCCTATAAGTTTTTTGATCGAAGCTTTCTCCACTTTCATCAATTTCTAACTTAGTGGAGGTGTTCATAGGAGTGTTAATAGCTTTTGAGTTATTCATATTAAACTTTTTCAGCAAATTCATAGCATATTTAGTTTGACTAATAAAGATGTCATTGCTTAGTTGTTTGATTTGTAAGCCTAAGAAGAATGTTAATTCTCCCATTAAACTCATTTCGAATTCAAGACTCATAGTTTTAGCAAAAGATCCACAAAGAGATTCATTCGTAGAACTAAAGATAATATCATCAACATAAATATGAACAATGAGAAAATCATTTCCAAAATTCTTGATGAACAATGTACTATCAACCTTGCCTTTTGTGAAATTATTTTCGATAAGAAAAGAACTAAGTCTCTCATACCAAGTCCTCGGAGCTTGTTTTAAACCATAGAGAGCTTTAGTTAATCTAAATACATGATTAGGGAGGCTATTATTTTCAAATCCAGGAGGTTGTTCGACATAGACTTCTTCGGAAATAAAACCATTAAGAAAAGCGCTTTTAACATCCATTTGAAACAACTTAAAATTATTACTACTAATGTAGGCAAGGAGCATCCTTATGGCTTCTAATCGAGCCACAGGAGCGAAGGTTTCTTCGTAATCGATACCTTCTTCTTGGTTGAAACCTTTGGCCACTAATCTAGCCTTGTTTCTAACCACGATACCATATTCATCTTGCTTGTTTCTAAAAACTCATTTAGTACCAATAACTAAATGGTCATTTGGCTTAGGAACAAGCTTCCACACTTCATTTCTCTCAAATTGATTTAATTTATCTTGCATTGCGATAATCCATGAATCATCTTTCATGGCTTCGTCAACACATTTGGGTTCAATTTGGGAGAGAAAAGCGACGTTGGAACAAAAAATTTTTAGAGAAGAACGTGTTTGAACCCCTTTTGATGTGTCTTCTAAGATTAGCTCCTTAGGATGAGCATCTACATACTTCCAATCCTTGGGTAAGGATGTTTTGGAAGTGGATGCATTCAAGTTGCTAGTTGGAGACGGGGTTTCATTTAAATTCAAGGAATCAAAATTAACATCATCATCAAAATCGTTTTTCCTGATTTCGGAAATCTCATTAAAGACAACATGAATGGATTCTTCAATAATTAAAGTTCTTTTGTTGAAGATACGAAAAGCTTTAGAAACTGAAGAATAACCAAGAAAGATTCCTTCATCGGATTTAGCATCAAATTTTCCTAAGTTATCTTTTTCATTCAAGATAAAACACTTACACCCAAAGACTTTAAAATATGAAACATTGGGTTTTTTGTTGTTCCATAACTCATAGGGAGTTTTGGTGAGTAAGGGTCTTACTAGAACTCTATTCAAAATATAGCATATAGTATTTACGGCTTCGGCCCAAAAATATTTGGGTAGGCTATGTTCATTCAACATGGTTCTTGCCATTTCTTGTAAATTTCGATTTTTTCTTTCTACTACTCCATTTTGTTGAGGATTTCTTGGAGTAGAGAAATTATGGTTGTATCCATTGAGTTCACAAAATTCTTAGAAATCATGGTTTTGAAATTCACCACCGTGATCACTTCTAATTGACAAAATCATAGAACCCTTCTCATTTTGAACAAGTTTACAAAACTTGGTAAAATATCTAAAGCATTCATTTTTCTGTTTTAAGAAGTAAGTCCATGTGTATCTGCTATAGTCATCCACAATGACGAAGGCGTATTTGCTACCTCCTAGGCTTGATGTAGAGATTGGTCCGAACAAGTCCATATGGATCAATTGTAAGGGCCTAGAGGTGCTTATTTGATTCTTAGATTTGAAACTGCCCTTAATTTGTTTACCTAATTGGTAAGCATCACATACATTATCTTTGATGAACTTGATATGAGGAATACCTCTTACAAGTTCTTTAGATGATATTTGAGTGATTAGTTTCATGCTAGTATGACCTAATCTTCTATGCCATAGCCAAGCATCTTCATTCAAAACTGAAAAACACATTTCATTACACAAATCATTGATGTCAATAGTGTATACGTTATTTTGTTTTAATGCAATCATAGATGTGTTCTTGTGTGGTTTTTCAATGATGCAAGCATTCTATTCAAATCTAACAATATATCCTTTATCACATAATTGACTAATGCTTAAGAGGTTATGCTTTAAACCATCAACTAACAAAACATCTTCAATAAAGAAGTTGGATTTGTTACCTATGGTTCCTTTGCCAATGATTTTACCTTTGTAGTTGTCTCCGAAGGTGACATAGCCTTCGTCTATGCTAGTGAGCTTAGAGAATTGAGATGGATCTCCGGTCATATGCCTTGAGCATCCACTATCAAGGTACCATCTCTTGCTCCTAGCTTGCGATGGTATAGGTTTCTACAAGAGAGGATGATTTTTAGGTACCCATTTGCTTTTGGGTGCCTCAAAAATAGATCTACATTGTTTATCATGTTGCATAAAGTTTATCATGGTTCCTTTAGGAACCCAAATTAATTTGATCGGACTAATTTTCTTGAATGGACAATAATGTGTTTTGTGTCCAAGTTTGCAACAAAAGTTGCATTTGCTTTGATGTCAAACATGTAAGATGGGGCCTTTTATGAAGGTGGTTGGATTTTGGTGAGGACTTCTCACAAATCCGATTCCACTTCTTTTGGGAATGTGACCCTTGTTTGCAAGGATCATGTTCAATGACTTGCTACCAACCTCGAATTTCTTCAAGGTATCTTTAAGTAGCAAGTTTTCCTTTTGGAGAGTTTCTAGATCATGGCATTTTATGGATAAACTTAAACTATCATGATATTCAGTTTTTAGCTTATCAAAATTACAAGTAAGACTATCATGCTCCTTTTTTAGCAATTTATATTTTCTACTAATAATCTTGCATTCATCAAATAAGTCATGGAAGGCATTTAATAATTCATCAAATGATAAATCTGTATTTATTAAATTCGTTACCTCCTCTCCGATGGCCATTAAGGCGTAATGAGCAACTTGCTCGGTGTTGGACTCCTCTTCTTCGGACGCGCTTGAGTCATCCAATGTTGCTTTGAGCGCCTTCTTCTTTGATGTTCTCTTTTTGACTTGGGGACAATCACTCTTGTAGTGTCCCGACTTTTTGCACTCATAGCAAATAACTTGGTCCTTCTTGGGTTCAAGTTTATTTTTTGTGTCATTCTTAAACTTGTTTCTTTTAATAAATTTTTTAAATTTTCTTGTTAGAAGTGCCAAGTTATCGTCACAGTCCTCATCACTTAGTTTTCTCTCAAGTGGTCTTTTGAAGTTCTAAGTGCCATATCCTTCCTGTTCTTTGGAAGGATTACTTTTTGCTCTTCATGAGCTTTGCAAGTCATCTCGTAGGTCATTAATGACCCGATTAGTTTTTCAAGAGGGAAGTTGTTTAGATCTTTCGCCTCTTGAATAGCAGTGACTTTAGGATCCCAACTCTTAGGAAGGGATCTTAGAATCTTATTTACGAGCTCAAAATCCGAAAAGCTTTTTCCGAGTCCTTTTAGACCATTGATGACATCCGTGAAACGGGTAAACATGTCGCCAATAGTCTCACTCGATTTCATCCGGAAAAGTTCGAAAGAGTGTAACAAAAGATTGATTTTTGACTCTTTCACTCTACTTGTGCCTTCGTGAGTCACTTCGAGTGTGTGCCAAATATCAAATGCGGTTTCACAAACCGAAACACGGTTGAACTCATTTTTATAAAGCGCACAAAATAAGGCATTCATAGCCTTTGCATTAAGAGCGAAAGCCTTCTTCTCCAATTCATTCCAATCGATCATTGGAAGAGAAGACTTTGAAAATCCATTTTCGACAATATTCCAAAGTTCAAAATCCATAGAAATAAGAAAGATCCTCATTCGGGTCTTCCAATAGGTGTAGTCCGTCCCATTGAACATGGGTGGACGTGTAATAGAGTGGCCCTCTTGGTTTCCGACGTATGCCATCTCTCTTGGGTTTTAATCCGTTTGAGAGTTAACCCTGCTCTGATACCAATTGTTAGGATCAAGAGCACTAAGAGGGGGGGGGGGGGGGGGGGGTGTGAATTAGTGCAGCGGAAATCTTTTAACGATAAAAAAAAAACGTTCGAACGATAAAAACGATTTCGGTGTGAAAGCCGATTCTAAGATTACTTTAACTTAAGATTAAGCGAGATGATGTTAAAGTCAATCTATGAAGGCAGTTTGCAGTTATGATGAAAACTAGAATATAAATGCAAACTGAAATAGGACGTTCGTACGAAGAAACTGATTTACATCTAAATGCTGATTCGTAAATCACTTGATTAGGCGAGATGCAGTTTAAGCAAGGATATAAAGGCAGTTTGCAGTTATGATAGAAATCAAAACGTAAACGCAAATTGAAATATGATGATCGTACGAAAAAATAGATTTACGTCTAAACGCTGATTCGGAAAGTGCAAAGCTTGAAACCCGATCGTATATACGCAGAAAGCAGTAAGCTTTAGAGGAGGTTTGCAGTAAAGATAATATGCTCAAAGTAAATGCAAACCGAGATTTAGAGTGGTTCGGTCAATCTTGACCTACTCCACTTTTGGCTTCCTCCACCGACGAGGTCACCGACGTCAACTAGAGGCCTTCCTTCAATAGGCGAAGGCCAACCACCCTTTTACAGTTTCACTCCTTTTGACGGGCTTAGGAGACAACCCTTACAAAATTTTCTCTCCTCTCTTTACAGCTCAGAACTTGGAAGAAAAGAGGGAGAAGAACTTTTGGCCTTTACAACAATTTTGAGCTTTAAAAATCACAGAACAAGATCAAGATTTCGGTGTGTGTTCAGTTCTCTTTCAGTGCTGAATGGGTGGGGTATTTATAGGCCCCAACTCAGTTTAAATTTGGAGCTCAGAACTATCAATTCCTGGAATTCCGGGATCAGGCGGTTGCACCTCCTGACTGGAGCGGTTGCACCGCTTGGCAGAGCTCGAAGACTGAGCCTCTGGGTGGTGCTACCTCCTGTTAGGGGCGGTTGCACCTCCTGCCAGAGCTCGAAGACCGAGCTCAGGCGGTGCAACCTCCTGACTGAGGCGGTTGCACCGCTCAGCTAGTGCTCGGAGATCAAGCCCAAGCGGTGCCACCTCCTGTCGGGGAGGTTGCACCTCCCAGTCTCGCTTGGAGACTGAGCCCAGGCGGTGCAACCTCCTGCCTTGGGTGGTTCAACCGCCTGGCAGAAATCAGGGTCCGAATGGGTTGATCCATTCGGCCCAATTTGGGTTTTTCAGGGGCCCAATTGCCCCAAGATTAAGTTAATGGGATCACCTCCCATTTTCAACTTAATCATTGTGCTAACTACGATATTCCCTAAGACATTTACTGCAACTTGCTCCGGTGCGTCAATCGCTTCTTCCAGCGAGCTTCCGGCGAACTTCCGTCGATCATCCGATGAACCCTCGGTGATGCTCCTGCGGACTTCCGGCAAACTCCTGGACTTGCGACGATCCACTTGGCGAGTTCCGATGAGCTTCTTTGGCAAGCTCATGGACTTCTTGGATTTGTTCTCACAGAACCTCCGACGACTATCCGAACTTCCGTCGAACTCTCGAACACCCAACGTGATCATTGTCTTGACTCCGGCGCAACTCCTGCTGCATGTCTTACTTTCATCGTAGTTAATCCTGCACACTTATCTCAACATATAGATTAGATAACAAATGACAATTGACTTCATCATCAAAATCCGAGACTCAACAGATATAGTCCACATGCATCACTATGTATGAGTTCCAACACCTTAGTGGCTCTCTCTCTAGTTCCACTAAAATAAGAGTTGGTTATTTTTCCACGAAGGCAAGGCTCACAAGTTGCTTATGACTCATAGTTGAATGAATCTAGATATCCACCCTTTAGCAATTTTTGAATTCTTCCCTCATGGATATGACTTAGGCTACAATGTCACAGGTATGCATTGTTCACCTTATCTCGTTTCCTCTTGGATACACTTACATTCATGATATATGGAGCAATGTTTAGTATAAACAAACCATTATGCAATGTTCCTCTCATGATGATCTCATTATCTAATATTATTAAACAACTATTGTTCTCAAAAACTAATTTATATCTACTAACTATCAAATATGAAATTAAAATAATATTTTTGATAATAGAAGGAACAAAATAACATACGTCCAATGCAATAATAGCTCCACCAAGCAGATGTAGGTTGACCTCGCTAATAGCTATTGTAGCAACTTTTGCTCTATTGCTCATCTTGAGGTCTATCTCGCCTCTCGCCAATCTCCTAGGTCTTGCCAGAACCTGCAATGAACTACAAATATGATAAGCACTACCGATATCCAATACCCATGTGTTATCATAAGAGTTTGAGAAATGGAGACTAATCATGAATGTATCTGAAGCTTCTCCAAGCTTCTGTTTCGCCCTCTCTACAACGTACTCTCTGTAGTTCCTCTTCCAGTACCCATCTTTGCCGCAGTGGAAGTATTGGCCTTTGTTCTTTACCGGGTCTTTCTTAGCAACCTTTACTTTACCCGGTCTACCCTTGCCCTTGCCCTTGCCCTTCTTAAGGGACTTTTCTATTTTCCTTTTCTTTCTAGTCTCACTAGAATAGAGAATTGACTTCTCTTTCTTGATAGTTCTCTATACCTCCCTCAACATATCGAGGAGCTCAGGGAGAGTCACCTCAAGCTTGTTCATATTAAAATTCATTACAAATTATGAAAAGGAATCTGGTAGGGACTAAACCACAAGATCCACATATAGGTTATCCTCTAGGACCATTCCTAGACCTGTGAGTTTCTCTATCCATTCAATCATCTTTAGGAGATGGTTCAGAATCGGTGTCCTCTTAGTCATCCTAGTGCAGAAGAGGTTCTTGGATATTTTATATCGTTGAGTCCTTTCTTGTTACTCAAACAGTTTACGAACATGTAGGAGAATGAATCTGACATCCATCTTTTCATGATATTTCTATAACTCAAGAGTCATGAAGCCCAACATATAACACTAAGCAAGAGTGGAGTCATCTATGTACTTCACGTAGTGAGTGATCTTTGTTGGGAAATCTTGGGGGCGACATCATATGCGCAGCGGAAGAATAAGAAAACAAAATCCCCGATTCCCAAAAAGATATTCGTCGTCGTGTGAAGATTAGTGCGCAAAATCCATGAAACTTAAAACTGCGTATAGAGTAGATTATGTTACCTAGGGAGATCGTATATCCCTATTTCCTTACAGATCCTTAGGAGAGGGTGAAGGAGGTCAAGCGTCCTTCTCTCTAGCGGTGATCCACACAGCAGGGTTGCGACAACGCTCCTCAAAACTCTAGGCCTGCTCTGAGGTGGAGAGGGAGAGGAGAATAGGAAAGACAAACAAAGGCTCTAGCCTATGAGGCTCTGAATCCCTCCTATTTATAGAGGTCCCCTGTCAAACCCTAATGGGTCCTCCCCTAGTGGGTATTGGATCTGCATCCAATAAGACAAGGGCTCCATCGGATATCTCATATCCGAACCTCTACTCATCGCAATGCCTACCATATGTGTGTGACCCTCTAGGCTCAATATCGAGCTGGCCGTGAGTCATACCTCTCAGAACTCCTAACTCAGTGAATTATTATCTCTGTAATAATTCACTCGACTCATCGACTACGGACGTACTAGGCCACTACGCCGTAGTCCCAAGACGATACAGGGGAATCCAATCCATTGGACCTGTCTGTCCTTAGTTACCGTGTACCTATAGTCCCTCATCCATCTAATATCCCAAAGACCGTATATCGAGCATGGTGTTGTCAGACCCATATGGTTTCTACTCGAGTCTCGCTCTAATCGGATTCTCCTGGAGAACTCTTTCTCTCTCAACCCGAATGACCCTGGCCAGGGATTTGTCTAAGCAAGAACACATGGGATATTCCTGTCATGACACCGAGAGTGGATGATCCTCTATCGATACTCAATAGCCCTCGTAAGGTCGACTACCACTCCCAATGACCATCTGTACTAGATCTGGGATAGCCAAACCTATAAGTCTGGTATCAAAGAGTGGAGCACTCATACAGGACATCCTTGGTGTCTCAAGTCTAAGGACCAGATATACCACTAGGATTACGGAATCGCTGTCTGACAATAAGGCATCATCAACCATCAACATTCCGTAAGCGGATCAATCAGTGAACTCATTCTCCAATGAGCACCTGTACTGTATCCCTAGTGTCCCTACACGAGCAGCTATGAGACCAGCTGCATCCATCATATGGACGGGTATACAGCACACCAGTCTGTCCGGTTATCACGATGTCCCTCTCGAGTAACCTATGACCGGGATTATTTAGGATATGTATTTAAAGGTGAATCGATCTCATTATCATGATCTCATCACGATCCGATTCCCATTGCACAAATCCAAGGACATCACAATATATACATGCATATATGCAATAGTTATAAAGTGATATAAGCCAAAATATAATAAGCAAAAAGATTATGTATCAAGTCACACGTGCCATCACTCACGTGATTAGCTTGCTGGGCACCTATGACTAGCAATCTCCCACTTGACCTAAAGCCAATCACCTATATGTCTGATCCCCATCAGACCCTTGTGACGCTCAAAGATAATATGAGACAACGGCTTTGTCAGTGGATCTACAATGTTATCTTCAGATGGAACTCTTTCGACTGCTATATCTCCTCGGGTACGATCTCTCTGATCAGTTGGAACCTCCTCAGAACACTTCTGATGAGACCCGGGTTCCCTTATTTGTGTAATCGCCCTATAGTTGTCGCAATATAAAGAAATCGGCTCCTCGCTACTCGGCACGACTCCCAAATCTGTGATGAACATCTTCAACCAGATTCCCTCCTTTGCTGCATCTGATGCAGCAATGTACTCCGCCTCTGTGGTCGAGTCAGCAGTGGTATCTTGCTTGGAACTCTTCCAGCACACTACTCCTCCATTTAAGGTGTACATATACCCTGAATTTGCCTTGCTATCATCGACATCAGACTGAAAACTTGAGTCTGTGTAGCCTTCAACCTTAAGGCTACTACCTCCATATACTAGTAAAAGATCCTTAGTCCTTCTCAAGTACTTAAGGATACACTTTACTACTTTCCAATGCTCCAAGCCTGGATCCGCTTGATACCTGCTCGTGACACTCAGAGCATGTGCTATATTAGGCCTAGTACATAGCATGGCATACATGATAGACCCTATTGCTGAGGCATAAGGTATCATATTCATGTTCGCCCTTTCTTCTGGAGTCTTTGGGGACATACTCGTAGAAAGCAATATCCCATGTCTCATCGGTATGAGACCTCTCTTGGAATTTTCCATGCCAAACCTTTTGACAATGGTTTCTATGTACCTGGACTGGGACAAGCCAAGCACCCTCTTGGATCTATCTCTATAGATTCTAATCCCCAAGATATGGGATGCTTCCCCTAAGTCCTTCATGGAGAAGTATCTAGATAACCAAGCCTTTACTATGGATAGCATTCCTACGTCGTTCCCAATGATCAGGATGTCATCCACATATAACACCAAAAAGGTGATAGCACTCCCACTTACCTTCCTGTACACACAAGGCTCATCTTCGTTCTTAACGAAGTCATAAGATCTGATTGCCTCATCAAATCTTATATTCCAACTTCGGGAAGCTTGCTTTAGTCCATAAATGGATCTAAGCAACCTACACACCTTATCTGGGCAGTTCTTGGACACGAATCCCTCAGGTTGCATCATATACACCTCTTCCTCGAGATTCCCATTGAGGAATGCAGTTTTCACATCCATCTGCCAGATCTCATAATCATAGTGTGCTGCAATAGCCAATAGAATTCTGATGGATTTCAGCATTGCTACGGGTGAGAAAGTTTCGTCGTAGTCAACACATTGCCTTTGACGATACCCCTTAGCCACTAGCCTTGCTTTATAGGTCTCTACCTTTCCATCTACTCTGATCTTTTTCTTAAAGATCCACTTGCAACCGATGGGTACAATACCTTCGGGCGCATCAACTAGGTTCCAAACCTTATTGGAGTACACAGAATCCATCTCAAAATTCATGGCTTCTTACCACTTCCCGAAGTCTATACTCATAATAGCCTCCTCATAGGTCTGAGGATCAATATTCTCAACATCCTCTCCTCTAATATGTCCCACATATCTCTCAAGAGGATGGGATACTCTATCAGACCTGCGTAAAGTTGAAACTTGTGTATTAGGTACCTGAACAGACTCGGGCTATAGAGTGGTGCTTGAGCTTGGTTCTCCAACCTCGCTCAACTCTATCATTCTCCCACTATCTCTGCCAAGAATGTGTTCCTTCTCAAGGAACACTACTCTCTTAGCTACAAAGACCTTTTGATCCTCGAGATGATAAAAATAATACCCACAAGTTTCCTTGGGGTATCCCACAAATTTGCATCGCTCTGTCCTTGATTCTAACTTATCGGGGTTGTGTCTTTTAACATGGGTAGGGCAGCCCCAAATCTTAACAACCTTAAGATCAGGCTTCTTCCCTTTCCATATCTCATATAGTGTAGACACTACCGACTTAGTTGGAACTCTGTTCAGAAGGTAAGCTGCGGTTTCTAGGGCATATCCCCAGAATGAGATGGGTAGGTCAGCGAAACTCATCATGGACCATACCATATCTAATAACGTACGATTTCTCCCTTCAGAGACACCATTAAGCTGAGGTGTATAAGGAGATGACCATTGGGATAATATCCCATGGTCCTTGAGGAACTGAGTAAACTCTGTACTGAAGTACTCACCTCGATCTGATCGAAGAGTTTTGATACTCTTTCTAGTCTGGTTCTCCACCTCATTCTTATACTCTCTGAATTTCTCAAAGGCCTCGGACTTGTACTTCATTAAGTACACATATCCATACCTTGAGAAATCATCAGTAAATGTAATGAAGTAGGAGTAACCACCAATGGCATGAGTTAACATGGGTCCACATATATCATTATGTATGAGTTCCAACAGCTCAGTGGCTCTCTCTCAAATTCCACTAAATGGAGAGTTGGTCAATTTTTCACGAATGCAAGGCTCACAAGTTACATATGACACATAGTCGAATGGATCTAGATATCCATTATTTAGCAACTTTTGAATACTTCTTTCATGGATGTGACCTAACCTACAATGTCATAGGTATGCACTGTTCATCTCATCTCGTTTCCTCTTAGACACTTACATTCATGATATGTGGAGTAGTGTCTTGCATAAACAAACCTTTATGCAATATTCCTCTCGTCAATCTCCCCTCGGCTTTGCTAGAATTTACAATAAATTGTAGATGTGATAAGTAATATTGGTATCTAATACCAATGCACTATCACAAAAATCTGACAATTGGAGATTGATCATGAATGTACCTGAAGCTTCTCCAAGCTTCTATTTCGCCCTTTCTGCAAGGTACTCTTTGTAGTTTCTCTTCCAGTGCCCATCTTTACCATAGTGGAAGCACTGGCCTTTGTCCTTTGCTGGGTCTTTCTTAGCAACCTTTGCTTTACCTGGTTTGCTCTTGCCCTTTCCCTTCTTAAGGGACCTTTCTGCTTTCCTTTTCTTTTTGGTCTCACCAGTGTAGAGAACTAGCTTCTCTTTCTTAATAGTACTCTCTGCCTCCCTCAACATATTGAGGAGCTCTGGGAGAGTCACCTCAAGCTTGTTCATATTAAAATTCATTATGAATTGTGAAAAGGAATCTAGTAGGGACTGAAGCACAATGTCCACACACAAGTTATCCTCTAGGACCATTCCTAGACCTGTGAGTTTCTCTATCCACTCAATCATCTTTAGGACATGGTTTTGAACCGGTGTCTCCTCAGTCATCCTAGCGCGGAAGAGGCTCTTGGATATCTCATATCGCTGAGTCCTTCCCTGTTCCTCAAACAATTTGCGAATATGAAGGAGAATGGATCTGGCATCCATATTTTCATGTTGTCTCTGTAACTCAGGAGTCATAGAGCCCAACATATAGCACTGAGCAAGAGTGGAGTCATCAATGTACTTCACATAGCGAGCGATCTCATCCTCGTTTGCCCCTTCTTCGGGCGTAGGCATCACTGTATCAAGGACGTACACGATTTTCTCCGCTGTGAGAACAATTCTCAAGTTACGGAGCCAATCCGTATAATTTGGACCAGTGAGGCGGTTGACATTAAGTATGCCACGTAAGGGATTTGAAAGCGACATTTTCTGAAAATAAAGATGCAGCAGAAATGAATAACATGCAGATTTTGCAAGAAATAAACTATCAAGATATGGACTTCTATCTTAATATGCTCCCACTATTTTACTAACGAGTCACGCGACACCCTCAGCACGTGAAACGGAAGTCTCCGGCAGACTTCTAGTGGGGATCAGGATCCAATCAGCGTCTTAGTGTAACCTCGAGGGACTCGACCAATCACACTAAGCCTAAAAGGTAGGCAACTCTTGCCGATCATAACTCCTTGTGATTCCCGTCCTGTTCGGCCTCCGAATCACCATGGCCTCGAGGGACTCGACCAACCATGATGCTCGGTTAAGTCAACACCTTCGTTACAAGATGAGTCTGATTTGATGATATACCCTCGAGGGACTCGACCAAGCATACCATGCCCTCAGGTCACCGGTGACATCTCTATGTCGTAAGCAAGATAGCGAATCGCGATATAGGTGAGTCTCGAGGGACTCGACCAACTCAACCTACACCGGGAATCGGTTCCTACTCATAACGATGGAAGGCCACGTGGGTCAATCTAATTGCCTCACGTTTACCGACTTAATATTATCGAGAGATGTTTTTATGATTTGGTCTCCTAATATGACATGTCACACATATATATATTTAATATATATCTACATCGCATGCAAATATATATACATATCTAGTATGTGTATAAGCAATCACACTAGATGATCATGGACCACAACCTAATATGATTAGGCCCGAGCCAGTAGGCCTAATCACTCACATCAAGATCTATATGTGCAACGGTGCATCTCCATGCCCTGTGATTATTCATCTTGTCCTCGTCGGTTCCGTCGACATTTTGATGCATCTTGATGCATCGCGATCGTCCGTCTCGTGGGTCCCGCTATCGCATCCACGCTCCCGCTGTGCCTTCTCATGTGATTACAACTTAATCATAGGAACGCAGGCCCGATAATAAACGAGAAATATAATGGAGGCTCGCAGACCTCAATAAAAATAATCACAAGTACACACATCACACGGTCCATGATCATCTGTCCACACATCATACATCACATGTATAAATAATCATCTTCATGTAGGACTACTAGATAATAATAAAAATAATAATCAAATAAACTTTTTAATTAATTAGTATTTTATGAAATCAGGGACATATAGGGAATTTCAGAATTCATAGGGGTATTTTCATAATTTGGACAAAAGACAGAAATTAGAATTTTTCAAATTTCGAGGGGTAAAACTGTCTTTTGCCCAGAAAACCCTAATGCCCTACTCCCCTTTGCTGCTGCCGCCGCCGCCACCCTGCTGGCAGCGGCCTGTGCGGCGGGGCGGGGCATCGCCCTTGTAGGTGGGCGCCAACGTGGGTTGGCGCCCCTGCGGGTGGCGCTGCCCCCGCAGCTGGGCGCCCCCGCGGGCGCTGTCGCCTCCGCGGGCGGTTCTGCCCACGAGGCAGCGCCCGCAGGCCGTGCTGCCTCGCCAGGCGGCCGCCCCGACGGGAGCAGCGGCGGCATGCGCCGCTGCCCTGCGGCGCCTCACCCCGCGGGAGAAGCGGCCGCATGCGCCTCTACCCGTGGGCTGCCAGCCCGTCGGACGCAAGCCCACATGCGCCTCTGCCCCTGTGCTGCCCGCCTTCGGTTGCGCTGTACTCACGCAGATCGAGGGCAGCAACTGTTGCTACCCTTCCTTGTTTTTGCGTCAACGATTTTGACGTCAAAATTCTTCCTAAACACAACACACGCAATTCAAAACCAATCATTCGCACGAACAACCTGGCTCTGATACCACTGTTGGGAAATCTTGGGGGCGACATCATATGCGCAGCGGAAGAACAAGAAAACAAAATCCCCGATTCCCAAAAAGATGTTCGTCGTTGTGTGAAGATTGGTGCGCAAAATCCGCGAAACTTAAAACTGCGTATAGAGTAGATTGTGTTACCTAGGGAGATCGTATATCCCTATTTCCTTACAGATCCTTAGGAGAGGGTGAAGGAGGTCAAGCATCCTCCTCTCTAGCGGTGATCCACACAGTAGGGTTACGACGACGCTCCTCAAAACTCCAGGCCTGTTCTGAGGTGGAGAGGGGAGGAGAATAGGAAAGGCAAACAAAGGCTCTAGCCTATGAGGCTCTGAATCCCTCCTATTTATAGAGGTCCCCTGTCAAACCCTAATGGGTCCTCCCCTAGTGGGTATTGCATCTGCATCCAATAAGACAAGGGCTCCATCGGATATCTCATATCCGAACCTCTACTCATCGCAATGCCTACCATATGTGTGTGACCCTCTAGGCCCAATATCGAGCTGGCAGTGAGTCATACCTCTCAGAACTCCTAACTCAGTGAATTATTATCTCTGTAATAATTCACTCGACTCATCGACTGCGGATGTACTAGGCCACTACGCCGTAGTCCCTAGACGATACAGGGGAATCCAATCCATTGGACCTGTCTGTCCTTAGTTACCGTGTACCTATAGTCCCTCATCCATCTAATATCCCAGAGACCGTATATCGAGCATGGTGTTGTCAGACCCATACGGTTTCTACTCGAGTCTCGCTCTAATCGGATTCTCCCGGAGAACTCTTTCTCTCTCAACCCGAATGACCCTGGCCAGGGATTTGTCTAAGCAAGAACACATGGGATATTCCTCTCATGACGCCGAGAGTGGATGATCCTCTATCGACACTCAATAGCCCTCGTAAGGTCGACTACCACTCCCAATAACCAGCTGTACTTGATCTGGGATAGCCAAACCTATAAGTCTGGTATCAAAGAGTGGAGCACTCATACAGGACATCCTTTGTGTCTCAAGTCTAAGGACCAGATATACCACTAGGATTACGGAATCGCTGTCTGACAATAAGGCATCATCATCCATCCAACATTCCGTGAGCGGATCAATAGGTGAACTCATTCTCCAATGAGCACCTGTACTGTATCCCTAGTGTCCCTACACGAGCAGTTATGAGACTAGTTGCATCCATCATATGGACGAGTATACAGCACACCAGTCTGTCCGGTTATCACGATGTCCCTCTCAAGTAACCTATGACCGGGATTATTTAGGATATGTGTTTAAAGGTGAATCGATCTCATTATCATGATCTCATCACGATCCGATTCCCATTGCACAAATCCAAGGACATCACAATATATACATGCATATATGCAATAGTTATAAAGTGATATAAGCCAAAATATAATAAGCAAAAAGATTATGTATCAAGTCACACGTGCCATCACTCACGTGATTGGCTTGCTGGGCACTTATGACTAGCAATCTCATCCTCGCTTGCCCCTTCCTTGGGCGTAGGCATCACTGTATCAAGAACGTACGTGATTTTCTCTACCGTGAGAACAATTCTCAAGTTACGTAGCCAATCCATATAATTTGGATCAGTGAGGCGGTTGACATCAAGTATACCACATAAGGGATTTAAAAGCAATATTTTCTGAAAATAAAGATGCAGCGTAAGATTTTATAGAAAAATAAATAAATAAGATATGGACTTCTATCTTAATTTACTTCTACTATTTTTTTGGCGAGTTACATGACACTCTCAGCACATTAAACAAAAGTCTCCAACATATTTCTAGTGGGGATCAGGATTCAATCAGCGTCTTAATGTAACCTCAAGGGACTCGACCAATCACACTAAGCCCAGAAGGTAGGCAATTTTTGTCGATCACAACTCCTTGTGATTCCCATCCTATACGGCCTCTGAACCATCATAGCATCGAGGGACTCGACCAACTATGATGTTTGGTTAAGTCAACACTTTTGTTATAAGATGAGTTTGATTCGATGATATGCCCTCAAGAGACTCGACCAAGTATACTATGTTGATAGAATCCTTGTAGATTCTAAGCTTGGGGTTGATCTCTTTAGGGGATCGACCTCCTTGGAACTCTATAGAGGTTCCTCCCTCCAATTTGCTACTCAAAGGCTACAGAAAAGATTCATCTATTGCTTATAAAAAGATAAGGAATATATGGCTATTTATAGGGCTTCTAAACCCTAACTCCTAATAGGACTCTTACTCAAGACTCCTACTTCTAACCAACTCCTAATAGGACTCCTACTCAAGACTCCTATTCCTTTACAACTCCTAATTATTCTCTAAGAAACAACCTCCTAACCCTAGCCGGTCTCTTCACCTTTTTAATAGGGGTTAGCTTAGGTAGGTTTTATATGAATGTCCCTCTCAATTAGGACTCTCCTAGCTAGAGTCCTAATAGACCTGCTCTCTTTAAATCAGCCTTGTCCTCGAGGTTAACGATTCATGAATTCTGGGAATTTGATCTTCAAGTTGTCATAGTTCTCCCAAGTAATATCTTATGTTGGTAGGTTCACCCACTATATTAGCACTTCAGTAGTGGGTCATCATCATCAAGTCATGATCCGTCGATCAATAATGACACTTGGCTAGGTTTGGAGTTCTCCTTGGGTAGTCATATTTGATGGGTGGCTTTGGGCTATCTCCAAGCACCTATTTATAACTTATGTCTGGCCATCGGTTTGTGGGTGATATGCTGTACTCATTTTCAAATTAGTATCCTACATATGGAATAACTTTGTCCAAAATCTACTCATGAAAATGCAAGTAGAATTTGTCACAAGCACAATGCATCTCTTATAGTGTAATTCTTTTGAGTCCCAATTGTAATGAGCCATGGAGCTTGGTGCTTCCTCCAATTTTTTTATGATCTTACTAGTCTCTGAATCTTCTTGCCATTTCATCTTAATATCCTTAAAGAAGTCATTGATCGAAAGTGAAATGGTCAAAAATTCAGCTTGCTCGGGTAGCTACGAAAGCGCATCTGCAACAACATTCTCTTTCCCCTTTTTGTAAGTTATTTCATAATCAAATCCAAGAAGTTTTATTACCCATTTTTACTGCTCAGGGGATGATATCTTTTGCTCCAAAAAGTACTTGAGGCTTTTATGGTTGGTTTTAATTTGAAATCGTCGATCGATTAAGTAAGGTCTTCACCTCGTTGCTGTGTGCACAATGGCGAGCATCTCTTTATCATATGTTGACATATTTTGATGGGAGGGAGACAATGCCTTACTAGTGTATGCGAGTGGTTGAACATCTTGCATGAGAATGGCTCCAATTCTGACTCCAGATACGTCGACCTCAATAATGAAGGGTCGATTGAAATCTGGTAGTGCTAGCACCAGCGTCGTCATCATGATTGCCTTAAGTTTGTCGAAGGTAGTGGAGGCTTTGTCTGACCATTGGAAGACATATTTTTTCAGTAAGGAAGTAAGTGGTGCATTGATTTTTCCATAGTTTTCATGAACTTACGGTAGTAGCCTATTAAACCCAGAAAGCCATGTAGCAATTTTATGTTCCTCGGGGTTGGCTAGTTCTGCATTGCTTCTATTTTGGAGGGATTCATCATCATACCTTCCTCTGATATGATATGCCCAAGATATTCCACCTTTTGTTGAAGAAAGTAAAAATTTGTAGTGGCTGTTGTGTGTTCGAAAGGCGGTTTTCGATATGTCTTTTTCGCACACTCATATTTGATGATACTTAGATTGAAGGTCCAGCTTTGTGAAGATTTATGCTCCCTTTCATCTAGCAATTCATCTACTACTGGAATAGGGTATTTATCCTTGATTGTTATGCCATTGAGAGCTCAATAATCAACGTATATTCGTCATGTTCTGTCCTTCTTGCATATAAGTAGCATCGGTGAAGAGTAGAGGTTGCAACTTGGCCGAATAACTCCTGTTTCGAGCATCTCTTTTATAATCCTTTCTATTTCATCCTTCTGGAGATGTGGATACTGATATGGCTGAGCATTTGCTGAAGATTTGCCTGGAAGAATCATTATACAATGATCATGCCGACAGGTAAGAGGTAGGTTGCGCGGTTCGTCAAATATATTTAAAAATTCAGCAAGCAAAGGAAGTAGATTTGGATCTTCAAATTCTGTTGGCTCTCCCTTAGTTTGCTGCTCAAGTTGTACTAAAAAGCCGCTGCATGCTTTATGCAAAACATTCTCCATTTGTTGTGTGCAAATCATTGTTATATCGCCCCCACGTTTCCCGTGCAATGTCACCTGTTTCTCCTTACTGTAAAATTTCATAATTAGTTTCATAAAATTCCAAGAAATATCACCTAATATCGTCAATCATTTAATTCTGAGCATGGCCTCATGATTGTTAAGAGGGAGAAGGAAGAAATATGCAATTATCTCTTGGTCCTGCAGTAATAGTTTCTCCTGCAAGCGCCTATGATCACAATTCAAAATCCGTCCGTCGGTGACCTTAACATCAAACCTGCAGCGATTCTCGATAGGTAATGATATCCAAACAGCAAGCTTACTATTTAGGAAGTTAGTAGTATTGCCCGTGTCGATGAGAATAGTGATTGGTTGTTGTTTGAGAAGGCCTCCAATTTTCATCGTTTGCGGGTTTGAGTAGCTAGCTAGTGTATGTACCGTAACTTCGGTCGGTTGTGGCTCTTCTTCTGTATCTTCTTCTTCATGTTCAAGGCTCTCTTTTGGATGTTCAATGACCTCTTCTTCTATCGGTTCAATCATAAGAAGTCCCCCTTTACTACAGCGATGCTCACGGCTCCACGGCTCGTCACAATGCCAACATAACCCCTTCGCATATCGCTCCCGAAGCTCTTCTCTTGTTAACCTCTTTAGTGTAGGGACTTGGTCGACAGTAGGGGGGGCTAAGGGCTTCAATATTACTGGTTGAGGAGAGACCCTAGTCCTCCGAGCTTCATGGTTCAATTGCTCCTCTTGATGTCATGCGAAAGAGATGGCTGCCATAAGCGTATACGGTTGTCGTGCTTTAACTTCTCCTCGGATCTCCGGCTTCAAGCCCTCAATGAAGGTCCACAATAGCTGTTTTTGAGACCAATCATGAGTTTGATTAGATAACCTTTCAAACCTGGTTTGGTACTCCTGAATGGTGGAGGTTTGTTGGATCTTTGCTAGTTGTTCATCAATATTCTCGTAATCGGTTGGTCTGAAGCGAATCAGCAGTCCTTCTTTGAATTGTCGCCATGAAAGGACTCCATAAGTATGTTCAAACCAGTCAAACCACTGTATAGCATCCCCTTCAAGATGTATAGCTGCAATTTTCACCATAGATACATCCGCGGTTTTGTGGTACCGAAAATATCGCTCCGCGCGCGAGATCCAACCAATCGGGTCTCCTTCTTCCCATCTAGGGAAGTCCACTCTCATGCATGGATAGTTGGGGTTGGTCATAGAACTTCCCCTCTCTTGGAAGTCATATCTTTGGGGTTGGTGTGATTGGGCAAAGCTCTCTCCTTGATGTGATTTCTTCGGGCTTGGTGGTCGGCCCAATCTGAGTTCGGTAAAGAGCATCCGAATCTTATCCTCCATTCGTGCCTCCAAGGCTTCGAATTTAGCATTGATTACCTCCTTAGATGCCATAATATATGCCTCCAAATCTATGATGTTAAGATCTCTCTTTTGTTGTTAGGTTAAAGGCATGTATAGGTTGAGAGAAGTGATGGTCAAAAGGGTTGGTGGATTGGTGGATGTAGGCTACGATTTAGGCTTGTTTTGTGGCAGTTTTGGGTGCAGTTTGAGGGTGTGGTTTAGTAGAGTTTTAGGGCTATGGTTGAAAGTTTTGGATCTGTGATAGATGGTAGCAAAGGTTTGACAGAAATCCGTGGAAGTTGCAGCAAGTATGTGCTGTCTTGTAAGAGTAGAATTGTCGTCGAAGAAACAACGGTTTCTCGACGTAATTTCCACCAAAAACTTGAGAGAATTGAGGAGGGAATTGATATCAAAATCACAGTTTATATGACAGCAAGGATATCTAATTTAATCAAGAAAATTTCGGCAGTATAACAGCAAGGAAATTGGTGCAAGTTGCAATTGCAGAATTATCGTCGAAAAATTTCAGCGGGCTACGATGAAAATTTGCAGCAACATAAAATCGTTTTTAGAGATGAATTTCTTAATAGATCAATCTTAGATGGAAGCCAAGATGATCTATGAAGTGTATAAGAAATTTCATTCAAAAAAGATTGCAAATAGATGGGTTAAGGCAATGATATGCAGCTGAAATTTTCTGCAGCATAGATTTTTAAGTGCAGCAGATTGGACATAAAAGATCAGTAGTTTATATTGAGAATTTTTCGATGAAACCAAAGGGAAATCAACTGTTAGGAAGTGTCAAAGATGTCATAAAAATTTCATAGAAATTTGGATAGAAAAAGCACAGTAGCAAGATAAAAAAGATGGTGCTATGCAGCTTGAATTTTGCAATTCAAGTGCAGCAGATTGGACATAAAAGATCAGTAGTTTATATTGAGAATTTTTTGATGAAACTAAAGGGAAATCCACTGTTAAGAAGTGTCAAAGATGTCATAAAAATTTCGTAGAAATTTGGATAGAAAAAGCACAGTAGCAAGATCAAACAGATGGTGCTATGCGGCTGGAATTCTGCAATGTATCTTTCGTTGTAGAGATGAAAACTTTGTGACGAAAAGTTTATGCAGCAATATAGGAACGATTTTTTTTTTTTTTTGGATTTTCGAATAAGGTTAACTAAATTGCAGCAGAAGGAAGGTAGGAAACCAGAACCTGTTGTAATTCACGGGGAGATCAAAGGATGATCCGTGGTGGTGGAGATGATGACGGAATTCGGTGACGATCTTTTAAGCAATTGTGGGAATTGCTTTGGATTGTTGTAGAGGGTTGATGGATGGCTGTGGAAGGGCAACGAGACGCCAAGAACGCTGCTCTGATACCAAGTGTTAGAACCCTTGTAGATTCTAAACTTGGGGTTGATCTCTTTAGGGGATCGGCCTCCTTGGAACTCTATAGGGGTTCCTCCCTCCAAGTTGCTGCTCAAAGGCTGCAGAAAAGATTCATCTATTGCTTATGAAAAGAGAAGAAATACATGGCTATTTATAGGGCTTCTAAACCCTAACTCCTAATAGGACTCCTACTTAAGACTCTTACTTCTAACCAACTCCTAATAGGACTCCTACTCAAGACTCCTATTCCCTTACAACTCCTAATTCTTCTCTAAGAAAAAACCTCCTACATGAATGCCCATCACAATTAGGACTCTCCTAGTTAGAGTCCTAACAGAATGTCCCTCTCAATTAGGACTCTCCTAGCTAGAGTCCTAACATTTTTACATGAATGTCCCTCTCAATTAGGACTCTCCAAGCTAGAGTCCTAACACGTCGCCCCCACGTTTCCCATGCAGTATCACATGTTTCTCCTTACTGTAAAATTTCATAATTAGTTGTATAAAATTCCAAGAAACATTACCTAATGTTGTCAACCATTTAATTCTGAACATGGCCTCATGATCATCAAGAGGGAGGAAGAAGAAATATACAATTATCTCTTGGTCCAGCAACAACAGTTTCACTCGCGGGCACCTACGATCATACTTCAAAATCCATCCGTCGACGACCTTAACGTCAAACCTATTGCAATTCTTGATAGGTAAGGCCATTCGAATAGCAACCTTACTATTTAGGAAGTTATTAGTATTGCCTGTGTTGATGAGAACTGTTAGGATCAGGGTCGGCACTAAGAGAGGGGGGGGGTGCGGTGAATTAGTGCAGCGAAAAAATCACATCTTCAAAAACTTCGTTTCGATTAAAACCGTTTTCAACGTAAAACTGTTTCATAAAGGTAATACTTTGAAAGCATATGTAAGAGAGTAATTGATGTAAAGAGCAAGTAAGGAGGTTTGTAGTTAAAGTAAATTGCTCAAAGAAATACAAACCAGAATTTAGAGTGGTTCGGTCAACGTGACCTACATCCACTTTCAGCTTCCTCCTCCGACGAGGTCACCGGCGTCCACTAGAGGCTTTCCTTCAATAGGTGAAGGCTAATAACTTTTTGCACCTCTCTTCTCCTTTTACCGGGTTTAGGAGATAACCCTTACAAGCACTCACTATCCTCTCTAAAGAGAAATCTAAGTTTAAGCTAGAGGAGGGAATACACTTATGATCGCAGTAGCGTTTTCTCTCTTTTAATCTCTCTGTGCTTATGTGCTTTAACCAGGGATAAGAGGGGTATTTATAGGCTTCAAGTTGATTCAAACATGGAGCCTAAAACTTTCCCATCTCGGGTTCCCCGGGCACGGGCGGTACCACCGCTTAGTGTTAGTCTGGCTGACACTGCCCTGGGCGGTACCACCACCTAGGTCTGGCGGTACCACCGCTTGGGGGCAGTGCTGTGCGGTACCACCGCCTAGACTAGCAGTACCACCGCCTTGCATCTTGCAAGGGGCGATACAATTGCCCAAATTGGCAATACTATCGCTTGACATAGTCTCAAAGATTGTGCCACAATGGTGAGACTTCTTAGGGCACTGTTTGGGCCTCTTATTGGGCCCGACACAGTTCTTACAAGGGCCTAACTGGCCCCTAATTAGGTTGGCCCAAATCCAAGCCTAATTATGTGCTAACTACGAAATTCTAAGATATTTGTGAAGCTAAACAAGTCCCTATGTCTATTCTTTCGGCGAGCTTCCGACGATCTTCCGGCAACCTTCCGACGATCTCTCGGTAATGTTCCGGCGGACTCCTGGCAAGCTCCTAGACTTCACGATGATCTTCTTGGTGAGTTTTGATGAGCTTCTTTGGCAAGCTCCGAGACTTCTTAGTTGGTTCCTCCAGACTTCCGATGAACTCTCGAACTCCCAACGTAATCGTGTCCTTGACTCCGGGACTTTATTTTGCTTCATGCCTTGCTATTGTAGTTAATCCTGCATATGTAAAACATACTTCGATCTAGACAATTAATACTAAGTATTAATCAAGTTGTCCGGCATGTCATTGGTCCCTCGACACTTCGTCCGATTCTTCGGCACGTCGTCCTCTCTTGCAGCCTATTGCCCAATCGTCCAATTGACTCTGCAACTCTGATATCCTTGGTGTACTATCCACTCTTCTTGGCCCGATGCCCGAATCCACGACCCGAAGCCTTTTGTCGATACGTCGACCGATCCACCGGCCTGACATCCAATCTTCTGACATGTTCCTCCAGCACAACATGATTTTTTCTGCTTTAATTGTCTCATTCTGATCAAAGCATCCTGCATCACTCAAAACGTAGATTAAAACATAAATACATATTGATTGGTTTCATCATCAAAATCTGAGATTCAACAATCTCCCCTTTTTTGATAATGACAACCAATCGACGATGGAGTTAACCAAACTCACGGAGTTTAAACAAACTCTCCCTATCAATATGCTATATTAATAGAGACTCTTGGATTCAAAAATCCAAGCAAACATGTCATGATTAAAATCATGCATAACATCCACATACTTCTCCCCCTTTGTCATCAACAAAAAGGAGAAGTCTACTATTCATGTGTTTGGAAATACAAGTTTAACTCATTGCATTATAAACATAATCTCCAGTTTTATCATCATGCAATTTTGCTATCATCATAGATATGCAAGGTAGTAAGATAGCAAGTTCTACAACATACAAGCTAGCAAATTTTATAACATTTTAGAACATACAAGCTAGTAGTTTTGAGATGTTCAAGAAGGTAACTCTTGCTTCTTGAAATATGCAAATTTATCAATTTTGCTAGATATGCAAGTTAGCATGTTTTGCTTCTTGAGATAGGCAATATAGCACTTTTGCTTGAGATCGCAAGATAGCATTTCTTGCATTTGTTGAGATAGCAACTTTTTGCTTCTTGATATTGCAAGCTAGCAAGTTTGCCTCTTTTTGTGATATGCATGCTAGAAATTCTTTCTCCCCCTTTGTCATTAGCAAAAAGAGGGGAATAAAAAAAATAATAGTGCAATTCATCATTTAAAGCATTCATGATATACATCATATGCATCACATATATCATCATAATAAAAAGCATAAATATTGCATGCATCATTCCAAATCATAAATGTTTCAAATTACGATGGTATTAATTTGTCAAATTACTTCCTACCATGCATGATCATAACTTTTCCTTCTTTTTTCATTGTAAACAAGAAAGAATAAGAGAAGAACAAAATAGTGTATATTTCAATAATTTCAAGGCATACAAGCCATAAATACAAAGACATCATGTCATGAAAGATAAGACCTCTTGAATTACAAAAGACATGATTCATTTTATCAAATCTTTTTTTTATAAATAGCAAAAATTATAAGTGTACGAGGAAGAGATCTTGATTAAAAAAAAAACTCAAGTAGTAAATCCAAGAAATCAAGATCATGATTTGAATACAAACTTATTCAAATTCAAATCATCAAATCAAAATCATTTTCAAGAGATTCATAAAAGGATGATCAAATAGATTCATCAAAGTCAATAAGATAGAGAAAAAGAATTTTCAAGAAAAATGCTTTTCTCTTTTTAGTTGTTTCAATTCATGTGATCAACTTCATTCAAGCATGCCCCCTTTTTTTGTTAATGCCAAATAAAAACATGCATCAATATTTAGATCGAAAAATAAATTTTATCATAAAAACCATTTATCTTGCTTATAACCAAAAAAGCCATTTTTATTATCGTGAAAATCAGTAATCCATAAATCTCAAGAATCATCATACATAATTTTGAAATTTATTATGCATGATCATTATGCATCATTACATTATTTTATCAAACTTAAAGCATTTTCAATCAAGTTCATTGTAGTCATGTATTTTTCTTTTTAGGTGAATCTAACTTTTCATGCTTAGTTTCTATACAAAAGCCATGTATCATTTTTAAAATTGGAAGACAATATGAAAATCATTAAGATATACATTATTATTTCTCAAGCATATACATATATTAATCATATTTGGTGTGCAAGTATTAGATTAACATTTTATTGTATTTTCATATAATTTTTATGATTATTTTCAAAAATTATTTAGAAAGATAAGCATGATTCCTAATTTTTGCATTTTCATTACATCATGCAATTTTTAAAAAATAATTTTTTAAACTAAATAAAAAAGAAAATATATCATGGAAAGCATCAAGTAATTTTAAAATAAATTAAGGGGATTTTGATTACCTCATCGTTGAAAGTGGTTAAGGTATAGTTTGCCACCTCGTCTTTGTTGATTTTCTTCTCATATTCGGAGGAGCTCGATTCATCCTAATTTATGTTCTTCTTCTTGCATTCAAAGCAAGTAGTTGCATTCTTTTTGTTCTTTAATTTTGTTTCATGAACTTTTTAAATTTATTGGTGAGGAGTTCATGTTCACCATCACTTAAGCTTACACTCGAGTGGTCTTCAAATGTTCTAAGTACCAAATCCTTCCTGTTCTTTGGAAGGTAGTTTTGTTCATCATGTGCATTGTACACCATTTCATATGTCATCAATGAACCGGTAAGTTCTTCAAATGAAAAAATATTTAAATCTTTTGTTTCTTGTATTGCCGTTACTTTCGATTCCCAAGTTTTAGAAAGTGATCTTAAGATCTTGTTAACGAGTTCAAAATTCAAAAAGCTTTTACCAAGTCCTTTTAGACTATTAATGACATCTGTAAAACAGATGTACATGTCTCCAATAGTCTCACTTGGTTTCATATGAAAAAGTTTAAAATCATGCATTAAAAAGTTAATTTTTGAATCTTTTAATCTACTTGTGCCTTGGTGAGTAGTTTCAAGAATATACCAAATGTCGAAAGTCGTTTCGCAAATAGAAACCCGATTAAACTCATTTTTGTCTAAGGCGCAAAATAGAGCGTTTATAGCTCTAGCATTTAACGAAAACGTATTCTTCTCCAAATCATTCCAATCTTTCATTGGAAGAGAAGACATTTTAAAACCAGATTCGATAATGTTCCATAAGTTCAAATCCAAAAAAAGTAAGAAAACTCTTATTCGAGTTTTCCAATAAGTATAGTCCATCCCATTAAAAAAGGGAGGACGAATGAGAGAGTGACCCTCTTGAAAGTCGAAAAGAGCTATTTCTTTTGGGTGTTAAACGAACTGAGAAATAACGAGGCTCTAATACCAATTGTTAGGATCGGGGTAAGCACTAAGAGGGGGGGTGAATTAGTGCAGCGAAAAAATCATGTCTTCAAAAACTTTGTTTCGATTAAAACCGTTTCTAACGTAAAATCGTTTCGTAAAGGTAATACTTTGAAAGCGTACGTACATAAGAGAGTAATGGATGAAAAGAGTAAGTAAGGAGGTTTGTAGTTAAAGTAAATTGTTCAAAGAAATGCAAACAGATTTTAGAGTGGTTTGGCCAATGTGACCTACATCCACTTTTGGCTTCCTCCTCCGATGAGGTCACCGGCGTCCAATAGAGGCCTTCCTTCAATAGGCGAAGGCTAATCACCTTTTACACCCCTCTTCTCCTTTTACCAAGTTTAGGAGATAACCCTTACAAGAACTCACTCTCCTCTCTAAACAGAAATCTAAGTTTAAGCTAGAGGAGGGAATACACTTATGATTATTGAATCTCGTATTTTGATGATGGAACTACTTGATATATGTTTATGATTTAATCTGCGTTTTGAGTGACGCAGGATGCTTTGATCAGGATGAGACAATTAAAGCAGGAAAATCATGTTGTGCCGGAGGAACATGTCAGAAGATTGGACGTCAGAACGGTAGATCGGTCGACGTATCGACAGAAGGCTTCGGGCAGTGGACTCGGGCATCGGGCCAAGAAGAGCGGTTATTGTGCCAAGGATATCGGAGTTGCGGAGTCAACTGGCCGATTGGGCAATAGGCTGCAGGAGAGGACGATGCGCCGAAGAATCAGACGAAGCGTCGAGGGATCAATGACATGCCGGACAACTTGGTTAATTGCTTAGGATTAATTGTCTCGATTGAAGTTTTGCTTTAATTGTGCAGGATTAACTATGATAACGATGAAGACATAAAGCGAAACAAAGTGTCGGAGTCAAGCGCGAAGGATTTGTTGCAAGTTCGAGAGTTCGACGGAAGTCCGAAGGTTCATCGGGAATGCTACCGGAACTAGCCAAGAATGAGTTGGGAGCTTGCCGAAGGATTTTCGGAAGCTCGCCGGAAGGTTCGTTGGAAGTTCGCGGAGCTCGCCGAGAAAGATCGGAGCTTGTCGAAGAAGCTCGTTGGAACTCGCTAAGATCAAATCGTGAAGTCTAGGAGCTTGCCGGGAGTCTGCAGAATGGTTTCCGAGAGTTCATCGGAAGACCGCCGGAAGTTTACCGAAAGCTCGCCAGAAGAAGTCTTGACTTGCGGACTTTGTAATAGCTTAGAAAATGTCTTTAAAATCATAGTTAGCACGTTAATTAGGGTTAGGATTAGGTGTTAATCCTATAACCCAAGTAGGGGCCAATTAGGCCCAAGTTCGGACTGGTTTGGACCAAGTTTGGAGCCAAACCAAGTGAGCTGAAATAGTGAAAGAGGTGGCACCGCCAGGGTTGGAGGTGGCACCGCCCAGGAGAGGATCTCCCAGTGAAGCTTGGCGGTGCAATCGCCCCAGGCAGGAGGTGGCACCGCCTGAGCTCAGTCTTCGAGCAAGACTGGGCGGTGCAACCTCCCTGCCAGAGAGGTGGCACCGCCTGAGCTCGGTCTTCGAGCTCTGGCAGAGAGGTGCAACCGCCTTAGTCAAGAGGTGGCACCGCTTGGGGCTCAGTCTCCGAGCCAGACTCAGGAGGTGCAACTGCCCCTGATAGAGAGGTGCAACCGCCTGGGCTCAGTCCTCGAGCTCTGCCAGGCGGTGCAACCTCTCCAGTTAGGAGGTGCAACCGCCTGATCCCGGAATTCCGGGATTTGATCGTTTTGAGCTCCAAATTTGAACTGGGTTGGGGCTTATAAATACCCCACCCATTCAGCACTGAAAGCACAGAACACACACTCAAAATCTTGCTATCTTTCTGTGTTTCTTAGAGCTCAAAACTACTAGTTCTCCTCTTTCTATTCTTCAAGTTTGAGTTGTAAAGAGAGGAGAGAAAACTTCTGTAAGGGTTGTCTCCTAAGCCCGTCAAAAGGAGTGAATCTGTAAGAGGGTAGTTGGCCTTCGCCTATTGAAGGAAGGCTTCTAGTTGACGTCGGTGACCTCGTCGGTGGAGGAAGCCAAAAGTGGAGTAGGTCAAGACTGACCGAACCATTCTAAATCTCTGGTTTGCTTTCATTTTGAGCACTTTATCATTACTGCAAACCTCCTACATAGCTACTGCTCTCTGCGCTTTTACGAACAAGTTTCTAAGTTCTGTTCTTTTCAAATCTGCATTCAGACGTAAATCGGTGTTTTCGTATGATCTCTACATTGCGGTTTACACTTACGTTTTGATTCTATTTATAACTGTAAACTGTCTTCTGCGCTTTTACGAACGAGTTTCTTTGCAGTTTACGTTTACGTCTTGATTCTGTTTATAACTGCAAACTGATTTCTGCGAATGAGTTTCTTTGCAGTTTACGTTTACGTCTTGATTCTGTTTATAACTGCAAACTGATTTCTGCGAATAAGTTTCTTTGCAGTTTACGTTTACGTCTTGATTCTACTTAGACGTAAAACTGTGTTTTAGACGTAAACTACTTTTAAACGTAAAACTACGTTTAGACGTAAAACTGCGTTTAGACGCAAACTGCGTTTAGACGTAAAACTACGTTTAGATGTAAAACTGTGTTTAGACGCAAACTGCGTTTAGACGTAAAACTACGTTTAGACGTAAAACTGTGTTTAGACGTAAAACTGTGTTTAGACGTAAAACTGCGTTTAGACGCAAACTGCACTGCGCTCAGACGCAATATGATCTTAGACGTAAACTGCGCTTAGACGCAAAATGCGCTTAGACGCAATCTGAGTTTAGACGTAAACTGCGCTTAGACGCAAACTGCGCTTAAACGCAATCTGAGCTTAGACGCAAACTGCGCTTAGATGCAAACTGCGCTTAGACGCAATCTGCATTTAGACGCAAACTACAAACTGCATAAATTGCGCTTAGACGCAAACTGTGTTTAGACATAAACTGCACTTAATCATAAGTAATCTTAGAATTGGCTTTTGCATCAAAATAGTTTTTATCGAACGAACGCAGCTTTCATTTTTAATCGCTGAAAGATTTTCGCTGCACTAATTCACCCCCCCCTCTTAGTGCTCTCAATCCTAACAGTTGGTATCAGAGCGGGGTATTTCTCATTTCGGATTTACACCCGAGAGAAATGGCTCTTCAAGAGGGCTTTTCGGTCTTTCGTCCACCGTTCTTTAACGGATTGGACTACACTTATTGGAAAACTCGAATGAGAGTTTTCTTGATTTCTCTAAATCTGGATTTGTGGAATATCGTTGAAAACGGTTTTCAACTTCCCTCTAAACCGATGAACGAATGGTCGGATTTAGAGAAGAAGTATTTTTCTTTAAACGCAAAGGCTATGAATGCCTTATTTTGCGCTTTGGACAAAAATGAGTTCAATCGGGTTTCTTTGTGCGAAACGACTTTCGATATTTGGCGCACTCTTGAAATCACGCACGAGGGAACTAGTAGAGTCAAAGACTCGAAAGTTAATATTTTACTGCATGATTTCGAGCTTTTTCATATGAAACCAAGCGAAACCGTTGTTGACATGTACACCCGTTTTACGGATGTCGTCAATGGTTTAAAATCACTTGGTAAAAGCTTTTCGGATTTTGAACTCGTTAACAAAGTTTTGCGCTCACTTTCTAAAACTTGGGATTCAAAAGTAACTGCTATTCAAGAAGCTAAAAACCTAAACAACTTACCACTTGAAGAACTAATTGGTTCATTGATGACATATGAAATGGTGCACAATGCACATGATGAACATGTTGAACACAATCACCTTCCAAAGAACAGGAAGGATTTGGAACTCTGGACAAATGAATGCCACTTGAGCGATGACTCAAGTGATGAGGACAATGATGAACAAAACAACCTTCCAAAGAACAGGAAGGATTTGGGACATAGAACATTTGAAGACCACTCGAGCATAAGCTCAAGTGATGGTGAACTTAAACTACAAATGAAATGAAAATTAAAAAGAAAAAAGAATCGAACTACTTGCTTTAAACGCAAGAAGAAGAACAAAAATTGGGATAAATCGAGCTCCTCCGAAGAAGAAAAAGTCAACAAAAGCAAGGCGGCAAACTACGCCTTAACAGCCTACAATGATGAGGTAATCGAAATCCCCCTAATTTATTTTGAAATTACTTGATGCTTTCATGATGTATTTTTCTCTTTTAGTTTAGAATTAATTTTCTTAAAAATTACATGTTAAAAAAAAAAAATTATTATGATCATACTAAGTAATTTCGAAAATGATAATATTGCATATTTTATGATAAACAAATAAAATGATCTTGATTGAAAATATGAAATCATGTGTATTACGTTGATTTCCATTGTTATTTCTCAATTTTGATTAAAGATCATGTTTGATTTGAAGAAATGCATAATGATGAAATTAAATATTTTGATTAACAATTTTATGCATGAGATTTTAAGCCGATGATAAGCATGTGTTATTCTCATGAGTATATTTGAAAAACTATGGCAAAAATGTACTCGAATGCATGAACGTGTTAAGATTATTTTTCGGACATTCTTGATTCAATGTTCAAAACACTTAATTGCCATGATGATTTTACACTATAACATGTTGGAAATTATATGTTTTGGATACATAAATTTTTATGATCATGAGCATGTTTTATCTTCATAATTGAACTTGAAAATCTATAGCAAAATCTTATCCGAATGCATGAAAGTACTAATTTCATTTTCGGATTCACTTAACAATTGGTATCCTAACAATCGGATTTTCTCATACACTTATGAAAAATATTTTTCTAAAATGGATTTGATGAAATGATTCCTGCTTATAAATTCCATCTGGAAATATGAATGATAGTATCTTTGCTTGCAAAGATTTGTTTCACATACATATCTCCTATGCTTCATGTGCAGAAAAAGAATTTATAAATCATAATACAATGAGATTTCTTATGCAAAAATAAAGTGCTTTTGTGATTCTTTGCTAAAGAGAATAATTATTAAAATCATGATCTTGATCATTATAACATGAAGCTCTTTATAAATCAAGATCGTTCATTATGCTCCCTACATTTATCAAAAAGGAGTTCTTCAAATGAAATGCAACTTGTCTTTTGATTTCATGATATTTTGTGAATTTCGAAATTAATTTTAATGACTTGATTATGAGTTTCAAGTTGACGATTTGATTTGAATAAGTTATGTCTAAATCATAATCATGATCTTGCAAAATTGAAATCACAAATAATATCTTTTGGTATTCATGAATTGATACTCACAATATGAAAGTATTGGTATTCATGACTTGATTTTAATTGAAACATTACATGCTTAAATTAATCATTCTTCTATGTTTCAAAAATTCTTTAAATGCCTTATGTGATGACTGAAAATTAATTTGCTTTATGATGAATCACGAATCATGACTTGATCTATGATATTGAAATATTTTAATCATGATTCTTGGTTATATAATTCCTTTGCCCTATTAAAAGGATTTGTTGAATGGATCATGTCCTTCTTGAACTTTCTTGATATCATGACAAGATTTTGTAATATGGCCTGTATAATAATTAAAAATTTTTGGCCATTGATTTCTCCCTTCTTTTCGACAAAAACAAAGGGGAGAAAGCTTTTGCTAGTTAGAACATGCAAAGAAAAGCAAGTGCAATCTTGCACATGAAGCAAGTGTTGAATTGCCATGATTGAACCTAAGAATCTTGCTATGCTTTTGTGCTTATATGTTGTGATGAAAATATAGCTTCATGTTATAAAAACTTGCATATATTTTAAAATAGCTAGAGCTACTTCTCCTTTTGTTGATGATAAAGGGGGAGAAATATATGAATTGATACTATAAGTGCCATATTTGAATTTTCATCATGTTAAGATATCAAGAACTTGCATCGTAATTCTACTTGATGATATCTTGCCATGTGATGAAATGCTACGATTTGTTGCTAAAATGATGCATGCAATACTTATGCTTTCTACGTAATGTATTGCATATGATATGAACCTTGATTAAAATTGCCTTGATTTGCATTCAAGGTTTATCTCAATTATGGAATTTTGAAATAAAAATGATTACTCACCTTTGTCATGATTTAGAAATTGACAGAAAGGATTTTCCCTTCTTTTTGATAATGACTAAGGAGGAGATAACTTGCATGCACAATTCAAGAAGAAAGCAAATTTTCACTTCTCAAAAGAGAAGAAATTGCTATCTTGAACATCTTAAGAAACAAAAAGAACAAAAGTGCTATTTTGCCAATCTCAAGAAGCAAAACATGCTAACTTGCGCATCTAGCAAAGTGGACAAAATTTTCATATTTCAAGAAGCAAGAGTTGCCTTCTTGAACATCTCTAATTTGCTAGCTTGCATGATGTAGAACTTGCTATCTTGAACATCTCTAATTTTCATACCAAGTGCTATCTTGTATGCTATAAAACTTGCATATCTAAAACTTGATAGCTTGAATATTCTAAGCATGATTCAACACTTGCTATATTTTCTAGCAAAATTGCATGATGATAAAACTTGATATTATGTTTTTCATGCAATAAGTTGAACCAATATCACAAACACTTTATTGTGATACTTCTCCTTTTTGTTGATGACAAAGGGGGAGAAGTATGTTGATGAAAGTATGTTGATGACATGACATGTGATGCATAAGTTTATGCATATGTTCATGTTGACATGTTGCAAGTATTCATAATGAATATTGCAATGACTTGAATTCAGTTTGAATTCAAGGTTCTATCAATATGGCATATTGATAGGGGGAGTTTGTTTAAACTCCAGGAGTTAAGGTTAACTCCGTCATCAAGTTGTTGTCATCATCAAAAAGGGGGAGATTGTTGAATCTCGTATTTTGATGATGGAACTACTTGATATATGTTTATGATTTAATCTGCGTTTTGAGTGACGCAGGATGCTTTGATCAGGATGAGACAATTAAAGCAGGAAAATCATGTTGTGCCGGAGGAACATGTAAGAAGATTGGACGTCGGGCCGGTAGATCGGTTGACGTATCGACAGAAGGCTTCGGGCAGTGGACTCGGGCATCGGGCCAAGAAGAGCGGTTATTGTGCCAAGGATATCGGAGTTGTGGAGTCAACTGGCCAATTGGGCAATAGGCCGCAGGAGAGGACGATGCGCCGAAGAATCAGACGAAGCGTCGAGGGACCAATGACATGCCGGACAACTTGGTTAATTGCTTAGGATTAATTGTCTCGATCGAAGTTTTGCTTTAATTGTGCAGGATTAACTATGATAACGATGAAGACATAAAGCGAAACAAAGTGTCGGAGTCAAGCGCGAAGGATTTGTTGCAAGTTTGAGAGTTCGACGGAAGTCCGAAGGTTCATCGGGAATGCTACCGGAACTAGCCAAGAATGAGTTGGGAGCTTGCCGAAGGATTTTCGGAAGCTCGCCGGAAGGTTCGTTGGAAGTTCGCGGAGCTCGCCGAGAAAGATCGGAGCTTGCCGAAGAAGCTCGTTGGAACTCGCTAAGATCAAATCGTGAAGTCTAGGAGCTTGCCGGGAGTCCGCAGAATGGTTTCCGAGAGTTCATCGGAAGACCGCCGGAAGTTTGCCGAAAGCTCGCCAGAAGAAGTCTTGACTTGCGGACTTTGTAATAGCTAAGAAAATGTCTTTAAAATCATAGTTAGCACGTTAATTAGGGTTAGGATTAGGTGTTAATCCTATAACCCAAGTAGGGGCCAATTAGGCCCAAGTTCGGACTGGTTTGGACCAAGTTTGGAGCCAAACCAAGTGAGCTGAAATAGTGAAAGAGGTGGCACCGCCAGGGTTGGAGGTGGCACCGCCCAGGAGAGGATCTCCCAGCGAAGCTGGGCGGTGCAACCGCCCAAGGCAGGAGGTGGCACCGCCTGAGCTCAGTCTTCGAGCAAGACTGGGCGGTGCAACCTCCCTGCCAGAGAGGTGGCACCGCCTGAGCTCGGTCTTCGAGCTCTGGCAGAGAGGTGCAACCGCTTCAGTCAAGAGGTGGCACCGCTAGGGGCTCAGTCTCCGAGCCAGACTCAGGAGGTGCAACCGCCCCTGACAGAGAGGTGCAACCGCCTGGGCTCAGTCCTCGAGCTCTGCCAGGCGGTGCAACCTCTCCAATCAGGAGGTGCAACCGCCTGATCCCGGAATTCCGGGATTTGATCGTTTTGAGCTCCAAATTTGAACTGGGTTGGGGCTTATAAATACCCCACCCATTCAGCACTGAAAGCACAGAACACACACTCGAAATCTTGCTATCTTTCTGTGTTTCTTAGAGCTCAAAACTGCTAGTTCTCCTCTTTCTATTCTTCAAGTTTGAGTTGTAAAGAGAGGAGAGAAAACTTCTGTAAGGGTTGTCTCCTAAGCCCGTCAAAAGGAGTGAATCTGTAAGAGGGTAGTTGGCCTTCGCCTATTGAAGGAAGGCTTCTAGTGTTAGGATCGAGAGCACTAAGAGGGGGGGGGTGAATTAGTGCAGCGGAAATCTTACAGCGATTAAAAACCAAAAGCTGCATTCGTTCAATAAAAGCTATTATGATGCAAAAGCTAATTCTCAGTTTGTATCTAAGTGCAGTTTGCGTCTAAGCGCAGATTGCGTCTAAGCGCAGTTTGCGTCTAAACATAGTTTGCGTCTAAGCGCAGTTTACGTCTAAGCGCAGTTTGCGTCTAAACACAGTTTGCGTCTAAGCGCAGTTTTGCGTCTAAGCGCAGTTTACGTCTAAACTCAGATTTACGTCTAAACGCAGTTTTACGTCTAAACGCAGATTTACGTCTAAACGCAGATTTACGTCTAAACTTTGAAACTCGTTTGTAAAATTGTAGAGGACAGTTTGCAGTTATCAATAGGATCAAAATGTAAGTGTAAACTGCAAAGAAACTCTTTCGTAAAAGCACGGAAGACAGTTCTGCAGAATCAAACGTAAACGTAAACTGTAATGTACGAAAATACGAATTTACGTCTGAATGCAGATTCGGAAGAACAGCACTTAGAACTTGTTCGTGAGAGCGCAGAGAGCAGTAGTAATGGAGGAGGTTTGCAGTAATGATAAAGTGCTCAAAAATAAACGCAAACCAGAGATTTAGAGTGGTTCGGTCAGCCTTGACCTACTCCACTTTTGGCTTCCTCCACCGACGAGGTTGCCGACGTCAACTAGGGGCCTTCCTTCAATGGGCGAAGGCCAAACTGCCCTTTTACAGTTTCTCTCCTTTTGACAGGCTCAGGAGACAACCTTTATAGACCTTTCTCTCCTCACTTTACAACTGAAAACTTGAAGAACAGAAGGAGGAGACTTAAAGGCTTTACAACACTTTTGAGCTCTTAGAATCACAGAAAAGATCAAGATTTCGGTGTAGGTCTGTATCTTTTCAGTGCTGAATGGGTGGGGTATTTATAGGCCCCAACCCAATTCAAATTTCGAGCTCAAAACGATCAAATCCCGGAATTCCGGGATCAGGCGGTTGCACCTCTTGACTGGAGAGGTGGCACCGCCTGGCAGAGCTCGAAATCTGAGCTCAGGCGGTTGCACCTCTCGACTGGAGAGGTGGCACCGCCTGGCAGAGCTCGAAGACTGAGCTCGGACGGTTCCACCTTCTCTGTCAGGGGTGGTTGCACCTTCCTGCCAGAGCTCGAAGACCGAGCTCAGGCGGTGCATCTCCTGACCAGAGAAGTTTCTCTTCTCTGCCAGAGGTGATCGCCCCTTTCTGCCAGAGGTGGTTGCACCTCTCTGCCAGAGGTGGTTGCACCTCTCTGCCAGAGCTCGAAGACTGAGCTTAGGCTGTGCATCTCCTGGCCAGAGAGGTCGTACTTCTCTTCCAGAGCTCGAAGACTGAGCTCGGTGATTGCATCACCAGGCAGAGCTCGAAACTTGAGCTCAGGCGGTGCTACTGCTTGACAGAGGAGGTTGCACCGCCCAGTCTCGCTTGGAGACTAAGCCCTGGGCGGTTGCACCGCCTGGCTGGAGCGGTTGCACCTCCCAGTCTCGCTGGGAGACTTAGCCTGGGCGGTTGCACCGCCTGGCTGGAGCGGTTGCACCGCCCAGTCTCGCTGGGAGACTTAGCCTGGGCGGTGGCACCTCCCTGCCTGGGCGGTTGCACCTCCCACAGCTTCTTGGGTTCGAATGGGTTGAACCATTCGACCCAACTTGAGTTCTTCAGGGGCCCAATTGCCCCAGGATTAAGCTAATGGGATCACCTCCCATTTCTAACTTAATCACCGTGCTAACTACGATTAAATCTAAGACAATTTCTGCAGCTTTGCTTCGGTACGTCAATTGCTTTTTCCGGCGAGTTTCCGGCGAACTTCCGTCGATCATCCGATGAACCCTCGGTGATGCTTCTGCGGACTTCCGGCAAACTCCTGGACTTTGCGACGATCCACTTGGCGAGTTCCGACGAGCTTCGCTGCAAGCTTCTGGACTTCTCGGATCTGTTCCCGCAGAACCTCCGACGACCGTCCGTACTTCCGTCGAACTCTCGAACTCCCAACGTGATCATGAACTTGACTCCGGCGCAACTCCTGCTGCTTGTCTATCTTTCATCGTAGTTAATCCTGCACACTTATCTCAACACATAGATTAGACAACAAATGACAATTGACTTCATCATCAAAATCCGAGATTCAACAATCTCCCCCTTTTTGATGATGACAATCAATTGATAATGGAGTTATCCTTAACTCCCCCTGTCTATATGCCATAGTTGAGATAAGTCAACCTTGAATTCAAGACCTAAGAATTCAAGTGACGTATTGATAAGTTAGATCAGTTAAACTTATCAATACTCCCATCATGATACCTATCATGATGTATCTCTTCAAGGATGATGTCAAAGCTTGACATTCATCATCAAGTTTGTATGATAGTGTTTGTGACTATTCATCATGTAATTGAACATTATCATTTAAAGCTCGAAGGACTATTACATGATGCACACATATTATCATTCTAGCAAGTTTGCATTTACTTCACAAAATAGGATATCAACTCAAGACATAATGCAAACTATAGCACATGTTTCATATATCTCTTGGTGATGCAAGGATGGCATTGTGCAAACATTATTTATAGCATCACTCAAGGTATTTCTAATCACAGTGTTTATCAATTCATATATTTCTCCCCCTTTGTCATCAACAAAAAGTATTGTTATACAAGGAAGACCAATTTAAACGAAAGCTTATAGAGGGATTTTACATAGATTGCTTTGAAAACTTCTTCCCCCTTTTGTTATAATTCATTTTACCCGTAAAGATATTACAGAATGAAATACATATTCAGGAATCACTTTATCAGATTTAATTCAAAAACTTATTTTTCATGAAAGTGTACGAATAAATCTGTTTTATAGCATTCGAACAACTAAGATGCATTTGGACAAGATTTTGTTACAGATTTTCACATATAATCATAGAAAATGGCATTCATGTGATCTGATCATTCAAAATAGTCCGAAAAATAATTTTAACAAGTTTATTTATTCGGACACATCAACATTCCTAATCAATGCACAAGGTTTTCAAAACTTTTAGTTTCAGAACACAATATTCTTATCACATATAAAAAAAAAACGATATGATTAAAGTTCGAGATAACCTTTACCACAAACCACATGTCAAATGTTTACCACAATAGATGTTTACAACCAGCATGTCAGAAGTAACATAAGAAGTTTACAACAACAAATGTTCATACAAGTTCATTCATGAGGTGGAAAATTAAAGTGCCTAAACAAGGAGTCGAATTGACTATGAATCTGCTGTAGCTCTGATAGAATTTGATCTTGTCGTTGTTCAATCCGTTCTTGTCTCTGTTCGAATCGGTCCATTCGAATCCCAATTTCTTCGACGGATGTATGAGTTTGCTCAACTGGATGTGTTTCCTCAAGGGGAAGGATTGGAGGAGATTGAGTACCCCTAAATACTGGTGTTTCCGGTTCTGGTTCAGATTGAGGGTGATCTGTCCTTCTAGGGAGTCTAACCCAGTTACCGTTTCTATAGTAACATCTTAGTCGGTGAAGTAGATTTTTGTTTATTATGCTGTATCGATCTACTTTCATTACTTCTTCTTCTGGTGATATTAGAATGTCGTAAGCTTTTATTATTCTAGTGATTATACCACCATATGGGAGCATCATATCTTTCTTAGATAATTCTAACATGCTTTGTTGGATAAGATAGCCAAGACAGATGTCATGTCCCTTCATGATTAAGTACATAGTTCCTAATTCTAATTGACTCACTTCATCATGATGGTATTGTTTAGGAAGGATTATACTAGTCATGATATGATGAAGTAATTTAGTGTTCATAGGTAGTAGATGTTCACAACTTTTAGGAACTAATGTTATGTCGGGATTGTCCAAGATTGTTCCTAAGGCTTCAGCATAGGATGTTCCAATAGTTTCATCAACCCATGATCCTCTAAAGTAAAGTCCTATGCTTTTCATGGGAATGCCTATCATATCACAAATGAATCTATTAGTGATTGAGATGTGTTGTCCTAAAAGATAGGTGGACATCCTTTCTTCCTCATCTATTTTTATGTTATTGTAAAACAATCGAACTAGTCTAGGATAGATGGGTTCATTAATCTGCAAGATTGGAAGTAGATCTAGGTTTGCAAACCATTGGATAGTTTCTAAGTTTCTAAGTTCATGTATGTCTACGTATTTTCCCTTATGGATGCTTCTAAGTTCGAAAGAGGGAAATTTTTCAGCATGGTTTTTCGAATCAAAGAGGGTGAAATCAAACTCTTCTACTAATCTCCTCTTTCCCTTGTCCCTTGAGGATCTTCTAGATCCCATAACTACAACAGTTTAGAGGGATAAAGATGAGCAAGAGTGAATGGAGAGCAAAACAGAATTTAAGAGGTTCTTAGAGAATACCTTGGTTGATTCTTCAAAAGAGAGAAGGATTCTTGATGTTTTGCTCCGAAATGGGAGGTATTTGGGAAGCTCAACGGGGTGAAGTGGAGATGGAGGAGGTTTGGGGGAGTAGAGAAGGGAAGGGAAGTGAGCTGGGGTCGGTTTCACAGCCGGCCCTAGTGTGGGTTTAAAGGGCAGAGCTGCTGGCGGTTGCACCTCTGGCTGGAGCGGTGCAACCTCTGGCAACCCGTGATAGCTGGAGGTGCCACCGCCAGCTGGAGAGGTGCCACCGCCTGCAGCTAGTGAGCACCTAATATGATTTGATTAGGGAGCTTTTGCCTTGAGGAGAGTTTCAGAGCAATTAATGTTTGTTACATGATTTCGTATGAGTTTTTTATTTAAGGAAGAAGCTCTTGTACGATCAAGATAGATCTTTTAACGTGCATACGTATGTTTGTTTGGTATCCCTTTTAAGATCATGACATATTTAGTTTCTACAAGAATTAATTCGTAGATGAACGGGTTTTGAAGATCAGGGGGGTATGTGAATTTGGATATCATACGTTTCTAATAAGGTTGTATCGAATTTGTGATTTCACAACTTCCACTTGTTACTTAAGCATTGCGAGTTCCTTTTTTATTCTTGGTTTATGACCATTGAGAGTCAAGGAGCAGAATATCATTTCTTGCTCCGGCCTAGACTTTTAATGTTTTTATAGGAAGGGATGATCTTTAGGAACCCATTTGCTTTTGGGTGCCTCATAAATAGATCTACATTTTCTATCATATTGCATAGAGTTTATCATGGTTCCTTTAGGAACCCAAATTAATTTGTTTGGACTTATTTTCTTGAATGGACAACAATGTGTCTTGTGTCCAGATTTGCAACAAAAGTTGCACTTGGTTTGGTGTTGAACATGTAAGATGGAGCCTTTTATGAAGGTGGTTGGATTTTGGTGAGGATTTCTCACAAATCCAATCCCGCTCCTTTTTGGAATGTGACCCTTGTTTGCAAGGATCATGTTTAATGACTTGCTACCAACCTCGAATTTCTTCAAGGTGTCCTTGAGTAGCAGGTTTTCTTTTTGCATAGTTTCTAAATCATGACATTTGATACATGAATTTAAACTATCATGATGTTCGACTTTTAACTTATCAAACTCACAAGTAAGACTATCATGCATCTTTTTCAGCAATTTATATTTTCTACTTATACTCTTGCATTCGTCAAATAAGTCATTGAAAGCATTTAATAATTCATCGAAAGATAAATCAGCATCTATTGAATTTGTTACCTCGTCTTCGATGGCCATTAAGGCGTAATGAGCAACTTGCTCGGTGTTGGACTCCTCTTCCTCAGATGCGCTCGAATCATCCCATGTTGCTTGGAGCACCTTCTTCTTTGTTGTTCTTTTCTTGACTTGGGGACAATCACTTTTGTAGTGTCCCGGCTTTTTGCATTCATAGCAGATCACTTGGTCCTTTTTGGGTTCAAGTTTATTTTTTGCATCATTCTTAAACTTGTTTCTTTTAAAGAACTTTTTAAACTTTCTTGTTAGAAGTGCCAAGTCATCATCACAGTCCTCATCACTTGAGTTTTCTCTCAAGTGGCATTCTGACGTTTTGAGTGCCATATCCTTCCTGTTCTTTGGAAGGATGTCTTCTTGCTCTTCATGAGCTTTACAAGTCATTTCATAGGTCATTAGTGACCCGATTAGTTCTTCAAGAGGGAAATTTCGCAGATCTTTTGCCTCTTGAATAGCGGTGACTTTAGGATCCCAACTCTTAGGAAGGGATCTTAGTATCTTATTAACAAGCTCAAAATCCGAAAAGCTCTTTCCGAGTCCTTTTAGACCGTTGACGACATCCGTGAAACGGGTAAACATGTCGCCAATGGTTTCACTCGGTTTCATCCGAAAGAGTTCGAAAGAGTGTAACAGCAAATTGATTTTTGACTCTTTTACTCTACTTGTGCCCTCATGGGTCACTTCGAGTGTGTGCCAAATATCAGATGCAGTTTCACAAGTTGAAACACGGTTAAACTCGTTTTTATCGAGTGCACAAAATAAGGCATTCATAGCCTTTGCATTTAGAGCGAAAGCCTTCTTCTCCAAATCATTCCAATCGATCATTGGAAGAGAAGACTTTGAAAAACCATTCTCGACAAGATTCCATAATTCAAAATCCATAGAAATAAGAAAGATCCTCATTCGGGTTTTCCAGTAGGTGTAGTCCGTCCCATTAAACATGGGTGGACGTGTAATAGAATGGCCCTCTTGGTTTCCGGCGTAAGCCATCTCTCTTGGGTTTTAATCCTTTTGAGAGTTAACCGGGCTCTGATACCAATTGTTAGGATCGAGAGCACTAAGAGGGGGGGGGGTGAATTAGTGCAGCGGAAATCTTACAGCGATTAAAAACCAAAAGCTGCATTCGTTCAATAAAAGCTATTATGATGCAAAAGCTAATTCTCAGTTTGTATCTAAGTGCAGTTTGCGTCTAAGCGCAGATTGCGTCTAAGCGCAGTTTGCGTCTAAACACAGTTTGCGTCTAAGCGCAGTTTGCGTCTAAGCGCAGTTTGCGTCTAAACACAGTTTGCGTCTAAGCGCAGTTTTGCGTCTAAGCGCAGTTTACGTCTAAACTCAGATTTACGTCTAAACGCAGTTTTACGTCTAAACGCAGATTTACGTCTAAACGCAGATTTACGTCTAAACTTTGAAACTCGTTTGTAAAATTGTAGAGGACAGTTTGCAGTTATCAATAGGATCAAAATGTAAGTGTAAACTGCAAAGAAACTCTTTCGTAAAAGCACGGAAGACAGTTCTGCAGAATCAAACGTAAACGTAAACTGTAATGTACGAAAATACGAATTTACGTCTGAATGCAGATTCGGAAGAACAGCACTTAGAACTTGTTCGTGAGAGCGCAGAGAGCAGTAGTAATGGAGGAGGTTTGCAGTAATGATAAAGTGCTCAAAAATAAACGCAAACCAGAGATTTAGAGTGGTTCGGTCAGCCTTGACCTACTCCACTTTTGGCTTCCTCCACCGACGAGGTTACCGACGTCAACTAGGGGCCTTCCTTCAATGGGCGAAGGCCAAACTGCCCTTTTACAGTTTCTCTCCTTTTGACAGGCTCAGGAGACAACCTTTACAGACCTTTCTCTCCTCACTTTACAACTGAAAACTTGAAGAACAGAAGGAGGAGACTTAAAGGCTTTACAACACTTTTGAGCTCTTAGAATCACAGAAAAGATCAAGATTTCGGTGTAGGTCTGTATCTTTTCAGTGCTGAATGGGTGGGGTATTTATAGGCCCCAACCCAATTCAAATTTCGAGCTCAAAACGATCAAATCCCGGAATTCCGGGATCAGGCGGTTGCACCTCTTGACTGGAGAGGTGGCACCGCCTGGCAGAGCTCGAAGTCTGAGCTCAGGCGGTTGCACCTCTCGACTGGAGAGGTGGCACCGCCTGGCAGAGCTCGAAGACTGAGCTCGGACGGTTCCACCTTCTCTGTCAGGGGTGGTTGCACCTTCCTGCCAGAGCTCGAAGACCGAGCTCAGGCGGTGCATCTCCTGACCAGAGAAGTTTCTCTTCTCTGCCAGAGGTGATCGCCCCTTTCTGCCAGAGGTGGTTGCACCTCTCTGCCAGAGGTGGTTGCACCTCTCTGCCAGAGCTCGAAGACTGAGCTTAGGCTGTGCATCTCCTGGCCAGAGAGGTCGTACTTCTCTTCCAGAGCTCGAAGACTGAGCTCGGTGATTGCATCACCAGGCAGAGCTCGAAACTTGAGCTCAGGCGGTGCTACCGCTTGACAGAGGAGGTTGCACCGCCCAGTCTCGCTTGGAGACTGAGCCCTGGGCGGTTGCACCGCCTGGCTGGAGCGGTTGCACCTCCCAGTCTCGCTGGGAGACTTAGCCTGGGCGGTTGCACTGCCTGGCTGGAGCGGTTGCACCGCCCAGTCTCGCTGGGAGACTTAGCCTGGGCGGTGGCACCTCCCTGCCTGGGCGGTTGCACCTCCCACAGCTTCTTGGGTTCGAATGGGTTGAACCATTCGACCCAACTTGAGTTCTTCAGGGGCCCAATTGCCCCAGGATTAAGCTAATGGGATCACCTCCCATTTCTAACTTAATCACCATGCTAACTACGATTAAATCTAAGACAATTTCTGCAGCTTTGCTTCGGTACGTCAATTGCTTTTTCCGGCGAGTTTCCGGCGAACTTCCGTCGATCATCCGATGAACCCTCGGTGATGCTTCTGCGGACTTCCGGCAAACTCCTGGACTTTGCGATGATCCACTTGGCGAGTTCTGACGAGCTTCGCTTGGCAAGCTTCTGGACTTCTCGGATCTGTTCCCGCAGAACCTCCGACGACCGTCCGTACTTCCGTCGAACTCTCGAACTCCCAACGTGATCATGAACTTGACTCCGGCGCAACTCCTGCTGCTTGTCTATCTTTTATCGTAGTTAATCCTGCACACTTATCTCAACACATAGATTAGACAACAAATGATAATTGACTTCATCATCAAAATCCGAGATTCAACATCTAGTTGACGTCGGTGACCTCGTCGGTGGAGGAAGCCAAAAGTGGAGTAGGTCAAGACTGACCGAACCACTCTAAATCTCTGGTTTGCTTTCATTTTGAGCACTTTATCATTACTGCAAACCTCCTACATAGCTACTGCTCTCTGCGCTTTTACGAACAAGTTTCTAAGTTTTGTTCTTTTCAAATATGCATTCAGACGTAAATCGGTGTTTTCGTACGATCTCTACATTGCGGTTTACACTTACGTTTTGATTCTATTTATAACTGTAAACTGTTTTCTGCGCTTTTACGAACGAGTTTCTTTGCAGTTTACGTTTACGTCTTGATTCTGTTTATAACTGCAAACTGATTTCTACGAACGAGTTTCTTTGCAGTTTACGTTTACGTCTTGATTTTGTTTATAACTGCAAACTGATTTCTGCGAACAAGTTTCTTTGCAGTTTACGTTTACGTCTTGATTCTGCTTAGACGTAAAACTGTGTTTTAGACGTAAACTACTTTTAAATGTAAAACTACGTTTAGACGTAAAACTGCGTTTAGACGCAAACTGCGTTTAGACGTAAAACTACGTTTAGACGTAAAACTGCGTTTAGATGCAAACTGCGTTTAGACGTAAAACTACGTTTAGACGTAAAACTGTGTTTAGACGTAAAACTGCGTTTAGACGCAAACTGCACTGCGCTAAGACGCAATCTGATCTTAGACGTAAACTACGCTTAGACGCAAACTGCGCTTAGACGCAATCTGAGTTTAGACGTAAACTGCGCTTAGACGCAAATTGCGCTTAAACGCAATCTGAGCTTAGACGCAAACTGCGCTTAGATGCAAACTGCGCTTAGACGCAATCTACATTTAGACGCAAACTGCAAACTGTATAAATTGCGCTTAGACACAAACTGTGTTTAGACATAAACTGCACTTAATCATAAGTAATCTTAGAATTGGCTTTTGCATCAAAATAGTTTTTATCGAACGAACGCAGCTTTCGTTTTTAATCGCTGAAAGATTTCCGCTGCACTAATTCACCCCCCCCTCTTAGTGCTCTCGATCCTAACAATGATCACAATAGCATTTTCTCTCTTTTAATCTCTCTGTGCTTGTGTGTTTTAACTAGGGATAAGAGGGGTTTTTATAGGCTTCAAGTTGATTTAAACTTGGAGCCTAAAACTTTCCCATCTCGGGTTCCCCGGGCATGGGCGGTACCACCGCCCAGTGTCAGTTTGGCTAACACTGCCCTAGGTAGTACCCCCACCCAGGTCTAGTGGTACCACCGCCTGGGGGGCAGTGCTAGGCGGTACCATCGCTTGGCACCCTACCAAGGGTGGTACAATCGCCCAAACTGGCGGTACCACCGCCTGACACAATCTCGAATACTGTGCCATAATGGTAAGACTTCTTGGGGCACTGTTTGGGCCTCTTATTGGGCCCAACACATTTCTTACAAGGGCCTAGCTGGCCCCTAATTAGGTTGGCCCAAATCCAAGCCCAATTATGTGCTAACTACGAAATCCTAAGACATTTGCTAAGCTAAACAAGTCCCTATGTCTATTCTTCCGGCGACCTTCCGACGATCTCTCGGCAATGTTCCAGCAGACTCCCGGCAAGCTCTTGGACTTCACGATGATCTTCTTGGTGAGTTCCGAAAAGCTTCTCTGGCAAGCTCCGAGACTTCTCGGCTGGTTCCTCCAGAACTTCCGACGAACTCTTGAACTCCTAACGTAATCGCGTCCTTGACTTTAGGACTTCATTTTGCTTCATGCCTTGCTATCGTAGTTAATCCTGCATATATAAAACATATTTTGATCTAGAAAATTAATACTAAGCATTAATCAAGTTATCCGATATGTCATTGGTCCCTCAACGCTTCGTCCGATTCTTCGGCACATCGTCCTCTCTTGTGGCCTTTTGCCCAATCGGCCAGTTGACTCTGTAACTCCGATATCCTTGGCACACTATCCGCTTTTCTTGGCCTGATACCTAAATCCATGGCCCTAAGCCTTCTATCGATACGTCGACCGATCCACCGGCCCGACGTCCATCTTTTGACATGTTCCTCTAGCACAACATGATTTTTCCTGCTTTAATTGTCTCATTCTGATCGAAGCATCCTGCATTACTCAAAATACAGATTAAAACATAAACACATATTGATTGGTTTCATCATCAAAATCCAAGATTCAATAAGAACAATGATTGGTTATTGTTTGAGAAGGCCTCCAACTTTCATCGTTTGCGGGTTTGAGTAGCCGGCTAGTGCATGTACCGTAACTTTGGTTGGTTGTGGCTCTTCTTCTACATCTTCTTCTTCATGTTCAAGGCTCTCTTCTGGATGTTCAATGACCTTTTCTTCTACTGGTTCAATCATAAGAAGTCTCCCTTTACTACAGCGATGCTCATGGCTCCATTGCTCGTTGCAATGCCAACATAACCCTTTTGCATATCGCTCCTGAAGCTCTTCTCTTGTCAACCTCTTTGGTGCAGGGACTCAGTCGATAGTAGGGGGGCTGAGGGCTTCAGTATTGCTGGTCGAATAGTGACCCTAATCCTTCGAGCTTCATGGTTCAATCGCTCCTCTTAATGTCGTGTGAAAGAGATGACTGCCATAAGCGTGTACGATTATCGCACTTTAACTTCTCCCTGGATCTTTGACTTCAAGCCCTTAATGAAGGTCCCTAATAGCTATTTTTGAGATCAATCATGAGTTTAACTAGATAACCTTTCAAACCTGGTTTGGTACTCCTAAATGGTGGAGGTTTATCGGATCTTTGCTAGTTGTCCATCAATGTTCTCATAATCGGTTGGTCCGAAGCGGATCAGCAATCCTTTTTTAAATTATCGTCATGAGAGGATTCCATGAGTATGTTCAAACCAGTCAAACTATTGTATGACATCCCCTTCAAGATGTATAATCATAATTTTCACCATAGATACATCCACGATTTTGTGGTACCGAAAATATTGCTCCGTAAGCGACATCCAACCAATCGGGACTCCTTCTTCCCATCTAGGGAAGTCCACCCTCATGCATTGATAGTTGGGGTCAGTCATAGAGCCTCCCCTCCCTTGGAAGTCATCTCTTCAGGCTTAGTGCGATTGGGCAAAGCTTCTCCTTGATGTGATTTCTTTGGGCTTAGTGGTCGGCCCAATCTGAGTTCGATAAAGAGCGTCCGAATCTTATCCTCCATTTGCACCTCGAAGGCTTCAAATTTAGCATTGATTACCTCCTCAGATGTCATAGTATATGCCTCCAAATATGTGATGTTAAGATCTCTCTTTTGTTATCGGGTTAAAAGTATGTATAGGTTGAGAGACATGATGGTCGAACAGGTTGGTGGATCAGTGGATGTAGGCTACAGTTTAGGCTTGTTTTGTAGCTGTTTTAGGTGCAGTTTAAGGGTATGATTTAGTGGAGTTTTAGGGCTATAAATGAAAGTTTTAGATCTGTGGTAGATGGCAGCAAAGGTTTGATAGAAATTAATGGAAGTTGCTGTAGGTATGTGTTGTCTTGTAAGAGCAGAATTATCGTCGAAGAAATAGTGGTTTCTCGATGAAATTTCTACCAAAAACTTAAGAAATTTGAGGAGAGAATTGACAGAAAAATCTTATATGACAGCAAGGATGTCCAATTTAATCAAAAAAAATTTGGTAGTATAACAACAAAGAAATTGGTGCAAGTTGCGATAGCAGAATTCTCGTTGAAAAATTTCAGCGGTTTGCGACGAAAATTTACAGTAACACAAAATCATTTTTAGAGATGAATTCCTTAATAGATCAATCTTAGATAGAAGCCAAGATGATCTATGAAGTGTATAAAAAATTTTATTCAAAAAAGATTCCAAATCGATGGGTTAAGGCAACAATATGCGGTTGAAATTTTCTACATCATAGATTTTCAAGTGTAGTAGATTGGACATAAAAGATCAGTAATTTATATTAAGAATTTTTTAACAAAATTAAAGGAAAATCCACTGTTAGGAAGTGTCAAAGCTATCATAAAAATTCCATAGAGATTTAGATAAAAAAAAATGTAATAGCAAGATCAAACAAACTGTGCTATGCGTTTAGAATTTTACAGTGCAGATTTTCAAGTATAGCAGATTAGATGTAAAAGATCAATGGTTTATATTGAGAATCTTTTAACAAAGCCAAAGGGAAATCTACTGTTAGAAAGTGTCAAAGCTATCTTTAAAATTTGGTAGAGGTTTGGATAGAAAAAATGTAGTAGCAAGATCAAATAATTTGTGTTATACGGTTGGAATTTTACAATGCAGATTTTCAAGTATAGCAGTTTAGACATAAAAGATCAATGGTTTATATTGAGAATTTTTTTGACAAAACTAAAGGGAAATCTGCTGTTAGGAAGCGTCAAAGCTGTCATAAAAATTTCGTAGAGATTTGGATAGAAAAAATACAGTAGCAAGATCAAACAGAATGTGTTATGCGGTTGGAATTATGCAATGTATCTTTCGTCATAGAGATGCAAATTTTACGACAAAAAGTTTATGTAGTAATATAGGAACAATTATTATTTTTTGGATTTTTGAATTGTTAGGATCGGAGCGGCACTAAGAGGGGGGGGTGAATTAGTGCAGCGGTAAAGTGCGATAAACTTTTCACGATTTAAACACTTTTCGGAAACTTCGTACGATAAAAGCAACGTTTTTGTTTAAAATCGTTTCGATTTCATTTTAACTTGAAGGGATAAGTAAGACGGAGACAAAGCAGTATAGCATTAAAGTGCAAATGGTTTGCAGTAATATAAATGACAATAAGTAAATGCAAACCAGAGATCACACCGATTTTACAGTGGTTCGGTCAAATGACCTACATCCAATTGCGAGGCCCCTCTTCGATGAGGCTCCCACCTTCCACTAGCCAATCTCTTGAAAGGGAAGGGTGAATACCCCTCTTACAACTTTTTACAAGCGGTTCACTCTCTTACAGATTTTCAGCAAGAAAGAAGGAGGTGAACACTAGCAAATTGAAAACAAGACTAGCTAAGACTTTTCTAAGGCCTTTCTCTCAAACACTTGCTGCTCAAAAAGTTATAATCTCAGCTGAGATTTGAGGGGTATTTATAGGCCTCAAGAGGATTCAAATTTGGGCTCCAAAATTTGAATTCTCTTTGGGTTCCCGATGCTGGCGGTGCCACCACTTGTTAGTGGTGGTGCCACCGCCTGTCACTATCAGATATTGACAGTGCTGGGCGGTGCCACCACCCAGCCCAGGCGGTGCCACCGCCCAGCTCTCGGGTGCTGGGCGGTGCAACCGCCCAGTTTGGTGGTGCCACCGCCAGACCCTTCGGTTCACTTGTTAGGCTTCAAATTTAGCCCATACCAAGTCTAATTTTGGGCCTAGTTGGCCCCTAACCAAGATATAGGATTATCTCTTAATCCTAATCCTAATTACAAGTTAACTACATAATAAAACACATCCTAAGTAAGTTTTCAACCGTGAACGTCGAGTCTTGTTCCGGCGAGCTTTCCGACGAACTTTTTCCGACGGGCTCCCAGCAAGCTCCCAAACTTGTGATGACTTTAATGAGTAGCCGAGCCTTCTCGGTGATCTCCGTGAACCTCCGACGATCTCTTCAGTGAACTTCCAAAAATTCCGACAGGTTCCCGATTTCTTCTCGGTTGGTTCCGGCAGCATCTCCGACGATTTTTCGGACTCTTAAACGTCCATCGAACTTGACTCTAGTATCCTTGCTTTGTGTTTTCTGGTTATCGTAGTTAATCCTGCACACTTAATAATATGGATTAGATCAATTAACCCATCAATTGATTTTATCATCAAAATCCGAGATTCAACAATCTCCCCCTTTTTTATAATGACAATCAATTGATGACGGAGTTAAACATAACTCCCCCTATCTATATGCCATATTATGAGAAGATAAAAACACTTGAATTCCATCCCATTGAATTCAAGCATAAACCGATAAGTTCTAACCATAGAACTTATCATTATTCTCATTAAGCATAATGTAAATGCGAAACTTCGATGAAAATCCTTTTCAAGTCGAATGATAAGAGACAATTTTTACTACGACAGGAGATAAAGATTTTCAACATGAATTTCATGATATACATGTTAGACATGCTTTCAATATGATCAATCGATCTTGCGATATTCTCAAAGATTTTACAAGGCATATAAGACATTCATCGATCGATCACTTTTCTCAAAGATTTTACAAGGCATATTCTCAAAGATTTTGAAAAGCTTTTGCAATTCATATAAGTCATGCTATTAAAATGATACAAGTCATCACTTTTCTCCCCCTTTGTCATCAACAAAAAGGGAATGAGACTTGAAGCACATAGTTTGTCAAACAACGACTTTATCATTCAAAATTAAGTATGCTAAAATATTTACGCAGAGTTCATCTTAAAGGAAAATTCAGCATTCATCCATATTATCGAATCTCTTCTTTTTATAAATAACAGAAATTATAGATGTACAAGGAAGAGATTGGGATAAGAAAAAAAATTTCAAGTAGTAACTTCAATAAGTCAAGATCATAATTCGAATACAAACTCATTCAAATTCAAATTGTCAACTTGAAACTCATAATTAAAAAATCAATTTCGAGATTCACAAAATGTCATAAAATCATTAATCTAAGTTAATTCACCCATTAAACTCATTTCAAATTCATGACTCATACATTTGGCAAATGATTCACATAGTGATTCATCCGAAGAGCCAAAAATAATATCATCAACATAAATTTGCACAATAAGAAAATTATTTTCAAAATATTTAATAAACAATGTAGTATCAACCTTGCCTTTGGTAAAATTATTTAAAATAAGAAAGGAACTAAGTCTTTCATACCAAGCTCTAGGAGCTTGTTTCAAGCCATAGAGAGCCTTAGTCAATTTGAATACATGATTAGGAAGAAGAGAATTTTCAAATCTGGGAGGTTGTTCGACATATACTTCTTCGGAAATAAAACCATTCAAGAAGGCACTTTTGACATCCATTTGAAATAGTTTAAAATTATTACTACTAGCATAGGCAAGGAGCATCCTTATGGCTTCTAATCGAGCCACAGGAGCGAAGGTTTCTTCGTAATCGATACCTTCTTCTTGGTTGAAACCTTTGGCCACTAATCTAGCCTTGTTTCTAACCACGATTCCATTTTCGTCTTGCTTGTTTCTAAAGACCCATTTAGTACTAATGACTAAATGGTCACTAGGTCTAGGAACAAGCTTCCATACCTTATTCCTCTCAAATTGATTCAATTCCTCTTGCATTGCAATAACCCAAAAATCATCTTTTATGGCCTCGTCAATGTATTTAGGTTCGATTTGAGAAAGGAAGGCGGCATTAGCACAAAAATTCTTGAAAGAGGAACGAGTTTGAACCCTTTTTGATGTATCTCCTATAATTAACTCCTTTGGATGAGCATCTATATACTTCCATTCCTTGGGTAAGGAAATTTCGGAAGAAGGTGCATCCAAGTTGCTATTTTGAGGAGGGGGTTCATTTAAATTCAAATTATCAAAACCAAGATCATCATCAAAATCATTTTTCTTTAAATTAGAAATTTCATTAAAAACTACATGAATAGACTCTTCTATTACTAAGGTTCTTTTGTTAAAAACCCGAAAAGCCTTAGAAACGGAAGAGTAACCAAGAAAGATGCTTTCATCGGATTTAGCATCAAATTTTCCTAAGGCATCCTTTTCATTCAAAATAAAGCATTTACAACCAAAAACTTTAAAATAGGAAATATTTGGTTTTTTGTTATTCCATAATTCATAGGGAGTTTTTGATAGGGATGGTCTTATTAGGATCCTATTCATGATGTAGCAAGCCGTATTTACGGCTTCGGCCCAAAAATACTTAGGTAAACTATGTTCATTTAACATAGTTTTTGCCATTTCTTGTAGGTTTCTATTTTTTCTTTCAACTATTCCATTTTGTTGGGGATTTCTTGGAGTGGAGAAGTTGTGATTGTATCCATTAACTTCACAAAGATTTTGGAAATCATGGTTTTGAAATTCGCCACCGTGATCACTCCGAATTGATGAAATCATGAAGCCCTTTTCGTTTTGAGTGAGTTTACAAAATTTTAAGAAGCACTTGAAGCAATCACTTTTGTGAACTAAGAAATAGGTCCAAGTGTACCTAGTATAGTCATCCACAATTACAAACGCATATTTGCTTCCTCCTAGACTTGTTGCGTCAATTGGTCCGAATAAGTCCAAATGGATCAATTGTAGTGGTCTAGTGGTGCTAATTTGATTTTTTGGTTTGAAACTAGTTTTTATTTGTTTACCTAGTTGACATGCATCACATACTTTGTCCTTAGTAAACTTCATATTTGGAATCCCTCGTACTAATTCTCTAGATGAGATCTTAGATATTAGTTTCATGCTTGCATGGCCTAATCTCCTATGCCAAAGCCAAGCATCATCATTTAGAGCGGAGAAGCACATTTCATTACTTAGTTCATCAAGGTTGATGGTGTAGACATTATTTTGTTTTAATGCAATCATAGTCAAGTTATTGTTTGGTTTTTCGATAATACACATATTTGATTCGAATCTAACGATATAACCTTTATCGCATAGTTGACTAATACTCAAGAGATTATGTTTCAATCCATCAACTAGTAAAACATCACCAATGGAAAAACTAAATTTATTACCAATAGTTCCCTTGCCAATGATTTTGCCTTTGTTGTTGTCTCCGAAGGTTACGTACCCTTCTTCTTTGCTAGTGAGCATAGAGAAATGAGATGTATCTCTAGTCATATGTCTTGAGCATCTACTATCGAGATACCATCTCTTGCTCCTAGCTTATGGGTTTGTCTACAAAAGAGGATGACTTTTAGGTACCCATTTGATTTTGGGTGCCTCAAAAATTGATCCACTAACTTTGTTATTTATTATTGAATCCTTTATAGTTCCTTTAGGAACCCATATTAATTTTTGTGAACTAATTTTTCTAAATGGACATTTGTAGGCAATATGTCCGGATTTGCAACAGAAGTTGCATTTCATATAAGAGGAAACATGTAATGTAGGTCCTTTTATGAAAGTGGTAGGATTTTGATGTAATCCTTTTACCAATCCAATTCCATTTCTATTTGCGACGTGACCCTTGTGTGCAAGGATCATATCTAATCCTTTACTACCAACCTTAAACTTATTTAAGGTTTCTTTAAGAAGTAAATTTTTATTTTTTATTGCTTCTAAATGCTCACACTTAGAGCATGGAGGAGTTTGAAGACTATCAAACTTATCTTGTAGCAAAGTATGCTCTTTCTTTAAGATACTTAACTTCTTGCAAATAGTTCTACATTCATCAAATAATTCATGAAAAGTGATAGAGAGTTCTTCAAAAGATAAATCTTCATTAAATAAATCACATACCTCTTCTCCTAAAGGCATTAGCGCGTAATGAGCAACTTGCTCGGTGTTGGACTCCTCTTCTTCGGACGCGCTTGAATCATCCCACGTTGCCTTGAGCGCCTTCTTCTTTGATGTTCTCTTTTTGGCTTGAGGACAATCGTTCTTGTAGTGTCCCAATTTTTTACACTCATAGCAAATCACTTGGTCCTTCTTTTGTTCAACTTTATTTTTTGTATTATTTTTAAATTTGTTCTTTCTTAAATATTTTTTAAATTTTTGAGTCAAAAGTGCAATGTCATTGTCACTGTCCTCATCACTTGATGTTCCTTTCAAGTGATTTTCTTGTGATGTAAGTGCCATATCCTTCCTGTTCTTTGGAAGGGGGTTCTCGAGCTCGTCATGAGCTTGACATGTCATTTTGTAGGTCATTAGAGACCCAATAAGTTCTTCAAGAGGGAATGTTTTGAGGTCCTTGGCCTCTTGAATGGCCGTAACTTTTGGATCCCAACTTTTAGGAAGAGATCTTAAGATTTTGTTTACTAGTTCAAAGTTAGAAAAATCTTTACCAAGAGCTTTGAGTCCATTGATGACATCTGTGAAACGGGTGTACATGTCTCCGATGGACTCACTTGGTTTCATTCGGAAAAGTTCATAAGAGTGCACAAGGATGTTGATTTTGGACTCTTTCACTCAGCTAGTGCCTTCATGAGTGACCTCAAGAGTTCTCCAAATATCAAAAGCCGAATCACAAATTAAAACACGATTAAACTCATTTTTATCTAGTGCACAAAACAAGGCATTCATAGCCTTTGCGTTTAAAGCAAAAACCTTCTTCTCCGATTCATTCCATTCGCTCATCGGAAGAGAAGATTTTTGAAATCCGTTTTCGACAATAGTCCAAAGCTCGAAATCCATGGAAATGAGGAAGATCCTCATACGGGTCTTCCAATACGTGTAATCCGACCCATTAAACATAAGTGGACGTGTGATAGAGTGTCCCTCATGCATGCCGGAGTAAGCCATCTCTCTTTGGGTATTAAACCAAATATGAGAGTGAGCCTTACTCTGATACCAATTGTTAGGATCGGAGCGGCACTAAGAGGGGGGGGTGAATTAGTGCAACGGTAAAGTGCGATAAACTTTTCACGATTTAAACACTTTTCAAAAACTTCGTACGATAAAAGCAACATTTTTGTTTAAAATCGTTTCGATTTCGTTTTAACTTGAAGGGATAAGTAAGATGGAGACAAAGCAGTATAGCATTAAAGTGCAAATGGTTTGCAGTAATGTAAATGACAATAAGTAAATGCAAACCAGAGATCACGCCGATTTTACAGTGGTTCGGTCAAATGACCTACATCCACTTGCGAGGCCCCTCTTCGATGAGGCTCCCACCTTCCACTAGCAAATCTCTTGAAAGGGAAGGGTGAATACCCCTCTTACAACTTTTTACAAGCGGTTCACTCTCTTACAGATTTTCAGCAAGAAAGAAGGAGGTGAACACTAGCAAATTGAAAACAAGACTAGCTAAGACTTTTCTAAGGCCTTTTTCTCAAACACTTGCTGCTCAAAAAGTTGTAATCTCAACTGAGATTTGAGGGGTATTTATAGGCCTCAAGAGGATTCAAATTTGGGCTCCAAAATTTAAATTCTCTTTGGGTTCCTGATGCTGGCGGTGCCATCGCTTGTCACTATCAGATATTGACAGTGCTGGGCGGTGCCACCGCCCAGCTCTCGGGTGCTGGGCAGTGCAATCGCCGAGTCTGGCGGTGCCACCGCCAAACCCTTCGGTTCACTTGTTGGGCTTCAAATTTAGCCCATACCAAGTCTAATTTTGGGCCTAGTTGGTCCCTAACCAGGATATAGGATTGTCTCTTAATCCTAATCCTAATTACAAATGAACTACATAATAAAATACATCCTAAGCAAGTTTTCAATCGCGAACGTCGAGTCTTGTTCCGACGAGCTTTCCGACGAACTTCTTCCGACGGGCTCCCAGCAAGCTCCCAAACTTGTGATGACTTTAATGAGTAGCCGAGCCTTCTCGGTGATCTTCGTGAACCTCCGACGATCACTTCGGCGAACTTCCGAAAATTCCAACAGGTTCCCGATTTCTTCTCGGTTGGTTCCGGCAGCATCTCCGACGATTATTCGAACTCTTAAACGTCCATCGAACTTGACTCCGGTATCCTTGCTTTGTGTTTTCTGGTTATCGTAGTTAATCCTGCACACTTAACTCAATAATATAGATTAGATAAATTAACCCATCAATTGATTTTATCATCAAAATCCGAGATTCAACATGAATAAGGATAACTAAATTGCAGCAGTAGAAAGGTAGGAAACTAGAACCTGTTACAATTCACGGGGAGATCAAAGGATGATCTGTGGTGGTGGAGATGACGGTGAAATTTGGCAACGATCTTTTAAGCAATTGTGGGAATTATTTTGGGTAGTTGTGGAGGTCATCGGTGATATCTCTATGTCATAGGCAAGATAGCGAATCACGACATAGGTGAGCCTCAAGGAACTCGACCAACTCAACCTTCGTCAGGAATTGGTCCCTACCTATAATAACGGAAAGCCATATTGGTCAATCTAATTGTCTCATGTTTACTAACTTAATATTATTGAGAGAGGAGATTTTGATTTGGTCTCCTAATATAACATGTCACACACATACATATTTAATATATATGTACATCACATGTAAATATATATACATATCTAGTAGGTATATAATCAATCGCACATCATATGAGCAATCACACTAGTTTATCATGGGTCATATCTTAATATGATCAAGCCTGAGCTAGTGAACTTGATCATTCACATCAAGATCTATGTGTGCAACGGTGCATCTCCATGCCCTGTGATTGTCCATCTCGTCCTCATCGATTCCGTTGGGTTCTCGACGCATCTCCATGTGTTGCGATCGTCCGTCTTAGCCTCTCGGTTCTGCTATTGCTTCTATGCTCCTGCTATGCCTCATTATATAATTATAACTTAATCATAGGCACGTAGACCCAATAATAAACGAGAAATAAATTGGAGGCTCATAGGCCTCAATAATAATAATAATAATAATAATAATCACATCACACGTACACACACATCACACGGTCTATAATCATCCATCCACATCATACATTACATATACACATCACCATATAGGATTGCTAGATAATAATAATTAATTAAATTATTTTAATTAATTATATGTAGTATTTTGGGAACCCTACCATAGGGTGCCTCACATAGTAAGTCCCCCACATGGCAGGTAGTTCCTTCTTAAGCAAGAAAATCTTGCTATATAGAGACTCCCCAAAAACTAGGAATCCTAGGCCATTGGATTGCCTTGCATGGCTAGGAAACCCTAGCCACCAAGGAATCCCTTGCTGCTAGGAAACTATAGCTGTAGGGCTGCCATGGGCTATCATGGGCTGCAGGTGCCCATGCGGCCAGAACTCCTGGCCGTTGGGGCAACCCTTGTGGCCAAGAAACCCTAGTCGCTAGGGGTGCCCCTTGTAGTCAGGAAACCTAGCTATAGGGGCTGCCATGCAACAGGTTGAGGGCAGCCATGCTGCTCTTATTCTTGCTACTTTTGGCCAGGTCGAGAATGTTGAATCTCAGATTTTGATGATGAAGTTAATTATCATTTGTTATCTAATCCATATGTTGAGATAAGTATGCAGGATTAACTATAATGGAAGTAAGATATGCAGCAGGAGTTGCATCGGAATCAAGACCATGATCACGTTGGAGGTTCGAGAGTTCGACGGAAGTCTGGATGGTTGTCGGAGGTTCTACGGGAACAAATCCGAGAAGTCCAGGAGCTTGCCAAAGAAGCTCGTTGGAACTCGCCAAGTAGATCGTCGCAAGTCCAAGAGTTTGACAAAAGTCCACCAGAGCATCGCCGAAGGTTCGTCGGATGTTCGTCGAAAGTTCGTCGGAAGCTCGTCGGAAGCTCGTCGGAAGAGGCGATTGATGCACCGGAGCAAGTTGTAGTAAATGTCTTAAGAAATATTGTAGTTACCATGCATATTAAGTTAGGAATGGGAGATGATCCCATTAACTTAATCTGGGAACAATTGGGCCCTTGACAGACCCAAATTGGGCTGAATGGATCAGCCCATTCGGACCTAGATTTCTTGGCCGACGGTGGCATCGCCGAGGAGCTTAGTCTCCTAAGAAAGCTGGGTGGTGCAATTGCCCAGGTCAGGGGGTGGTACCGCTTGGGCTCAATCTCTGAGCGAGACTGGGCAGTGGTACCACCCCTGTCAAGCAGTGGTACCGCCTGAGCTCGGTCTCCGAGAGGTAGTACTGCCCAGTTATGGTGGTAGTACCACCATGACCCCAAAAATCCGGGAGATGACATTTTTGAACTCCAAATTCAAACCAGTTGGGGCCTATATAAACCCCACCCTTTCCTACATGAAAGGGCACCAAAAGCTTGATCTTACTCTGTGATTTTAGAGCTCAAAAGTGTTGTAAAGGCCAATAGTTCTCCTCCTTTTCTTCCAAGTTTTGATTATTCAAGAGAGGAGTGAAAATTCTATAAGGGTTGTCTCCTAAGCTTATCAAAAGGAGTGAAACTATAAAAGGGTGGTTGGCCTTCACCTGTTGAAGGAAGGCCTCTAGTGGACGTCGGTGACCTCGTCAAAGGAGGAAGCCAAAAGTGGATGTAGGTCAAGATTGACCGAACCACTCTAAAATTGCGGTGCTCTCTGATTTGCATTTATTCTTGTTGTTTATCTTACTACAAACCTCCATATGTGCTTTACTTCCTCATTACTTTTGCTGCACTTCTTTACGAACTCATTTTCAAGTTAAGTTTCCGAAAATGGTTTTACGTCGGAAAAGATTTCATCGTACGAACGTCGTTTTAAATCGTCGAAAGTTTTCTGCTGCACCAATTCACACCCCCCCCCCCCTTCTCCTCTTAGTGCTCTTGATCCTAACAATTGGTATCAGAGCAGGGTTAACTCTCAAACGGATAAAAACCCAAGAAAGATGGCATACGCCGAAAACCAAGAAGGCCACTCTATTACATGTCCACCCATGTTCAATGGGACGGACTACACCTATTGGAAGACCCGAATAAGGATCTTCCTTATTTCAATGGATTTTGAACTTTGGAATCTTGTCGAAAATGGATTTTCAAAGTCTTCTCTTCCAATGATCAATTGGAATGAATTGGAGAAGAAGACTTTTGCTCTTAATGCAAAGGCTATGAATGCCTTATTTTGTGTGCTTGATAAAAATGAGTTCAATCATGTTTTGGTTTATAAAACCACGTTTGATATTTGGCATATACTCAAAGTGACTCACGATGGCACAAGTAGAGTGAAAGAGTCAAAAATTAATCTTTTAATACATTCTTTTGAACTTTTCCGAATGAAACCGATTGAGACTATTAGCAACATGTACACCCATTTCACGAATGTCGTCAATGGTCTAAAAGGACTCGGCAAAAGTTTTTCAGATTTTGAGCTCATAAATAAGATTCTAAGATCCTTTCTTAAGTGTTGGGACCCTAAAGTCACTGCTATTCAAGAGACTAAAGATTTAAACAACTTTCCTCTTGAAGAACTAATCAGGTCATTAATGACCTATGAAATGACTTGCAAGTCTCATGAAGAGCAAGAAGACATCCTTCCAAAGAACAGGAAGGATATGACATTTAGAACTTTAGATGACCACTTGAGAGAAAACTCAAGTGATGAGGACTGTGACGATGACTTGGCACTTCTAACAAGGAAATTAAAAAAATTCATTAAGAGAAACAAGTTTAAAAATAACATAAAAAATAAATTTGAACTCAAAAAGGACCAAGTTATTTGCTACGAGTACAAAAAGCTGAGACACTACAAAAGTGATTGTCCCCAAGCCAAGAAGTGAACATCAAAGAAGAAGGCACTCAAAGCAACGTGGGATAACTCAAGTGCATCCAAAGAAGAGGAGTCCAACACCGAGCAAGTTGCTCATTATGCCCTAATGGCCATCGGAGAGGAGGTTACAAATTTAATTGATATAGATTTATCATTTGATGAATTATTAAATGCTTTCCATGACTTATTTGATGAATGCAAAATAATTAGTAGAAAATATAAATTATTAAAAAAGGAGCATGATAGTCTTATTAGTAATTTTGATAAATTAAAAACTGAATATCATGATAGTTTAGCTCCATGTATAAAATGCAATGATATAGAAACTCTCCAAAAAGAGAACTTGTTACTTGAGGATACCTTGAAGAAATTCGAGGTTGGTAGCAAGTCTTTGAATATGATCCTTACAAATAAGGGTCACGTTCCCAAAAGAAGTGGAATCGGATTTGTGAGAAGTCCTCACCAAAATCCAACCACCTTCATAAAAGGCCCTATCTTACATGTTCGACACCAAAGCAAATGCAACTTTTGTTGCAAACATGGACATAAAATGTATCATTGTCCATTCAAGAAAATTAACATGAACAAACTAATTTGGGTTCCTAAAGGAACCATGATAAACTCTATGCAACATAATAAATAATATAGATCAGTTTTTGAGGCACCCAAAAGTAAATGGGTACATAAAAATTATCCTTTCTTATAGAGACATACACTATCACAAGCTAGGAGCAAGAGATGATACATTGATAGTGGAGGCTCAAGGCATATGACTGGAGATCCATCTCAATTCTCTAAGCTCACTAGCATAGACGAAGGCTATGTCACCTTTAGAGACAACAACAAGGGTAAAATCATTGGCAAAGAAACCATAGGTAACAAATCCAACTTCTTTATTGAAGATGTTTTGTTAGTTGATAGTTTAAAACATAACCTCTTGAGCGTTAGTCAATTATATGATAAAGGATATATCGTCAAATTTGAATCTAATGCTTGCATCATTGAAAAACCACACAAAAACACATCTATGATTGTATTAAAATAAAATAACATATACACCATTGACATCAATGATCTTTACAATGAAATGTGTTTCTCGATTTTGAATGAGGATGCTTGGCTTTGGCATAGGAGATTAGGTAATGCTAGCATGAAACTAATCACTCAAATATCATCCAAAGAACTTGTACGAGGAATTCCTCATATCAAGTTCATCAAAGATAATGTGTGTGATGCTTGTCAATTAGGAAAACAAATTAAGGGTAGTTTCAAATCTAAGAATCAAATAAGTACCTCTAGGCCCTTATAATTGATCCATATGGACTTGTTCGGACCAATCTCTACATCAAGCCTAGGAGATAGCAAATACGCCTTTGTCATTGTAGATGACTATAGTAGATACACATGGACTTATTTCTTAAAACACAAAAATGAATGCTTTAGATATTTCACCAAGTTTTGTAAACTTGTTCAAAATGAAAAGGGTTTTATGATTTCATCAATTCGAAGTGATCATGGTGGTGAATTTCAAAACCGTGATTTTCAAGAATTTTGTAAATCTAATGGATACAACCATAACTTCTCTACTCCAAGAAATCCTCAATAAAATGTAGTAGTAGAAAGAAAGAATAGAAATTTATAAGAAATGGTAAGAACCATGTTGTATGAACATAGCCTACCCAAATATTTTTGGGCCAAACCGTAAACACCGCATGCTATATTTTGAATAGAGTTCTAGTAAGACCATTACTCACCAAAACTCCCTATGAGTTGTGGAACAATAAAAAACCCAATGTTTCATATTTTAAAGTTTTTGGGTGTAAGTGTTTTATCTTGAATGAAAAAGATGCCTTAGGAAAATTTGATGCTAAATCCGATGAAGGAATTTTTTTTTGTTATTCTTCATTTTCTAAAGCTTTTTGTATCTTCAATAAAAGAACTTTAATTATAAAAGAATCCATTCATGTTGTTTTGAATGAGATTTCTGAAATCAAGAAAAATGATTTTGATGATGATGTTAATTTCAATTCTTTGAATTTAAATGAAACCCCTTCTCCAACTAGCAACTTGGATGCATCCACTTCCGAAACATCTTTACCCAAGGATTGGAAGTATGTAGATGCTCATCCTAAGGAGCTAATCCTAGGAGACACATCTAAGGGGGTTCAAACACATTCTTCTCTTAAAAATTTTTGTGTCAACACTGCTTTTCTCTCCCAAATTGAACCTAAATATATTGACGAAGCCATGAAAGATGATTCATGGATTATCGCAATGCAAGATGAGTTAAATCAATTTGAGAGAAATGAGGTGTGGAAGCTTGTTCCTAGGCCAAATGACCATTTAGTTATTGGTACTAAATGGGTCTTTTGAAACAAGCAAGATGAATATGGTATCGTAGTTAGAAACAAGGCTAGATTAGTGATGAAAGGTTTCAACCAAGAAGAATGTATCGATTACGAAGAAACCTTCGCTCCTGTAGCTAGATAAGAAGCCATAAGGATGCCCCTTGCCTATGCTAGTAATAATAATTTTAAGTTGTTTCAAATGGATGTTAAAAGCCCTTTTCTTAATGGCTTTATTTCTGAAGAAGTTTATGTTGAACAACCTCCTGAATTTAAAAATAATAGCCTTCCTAATCATGTATTTAAATTAACTAAAGCTCTCTATGGTTTAAAACAAGCCCCAAGGGCTTAGTATGAGAGACTTAGTTCTTTTCTTATTGAAAATAATTTTACAAAAGGCAAGGTCGATACTACATTGTTTATCAAGAATTTTGAAAATAATTTTCTCATTATTCAAATTTATGTTGATGATATTATCTTTGGTTCTACGAATGAATCTCTTTGTGAATCTTTTACTAAAACCATGAGTCTCGAATTTGAAATGAGTTTAATAGGAGAATTAACCTTTTTCTTAGGCTTATAAATTAAGCAACTAAGCAATGGTATCTTCATTAGTCAAACTAAATATGCTTTAGATCTGCTGAAAAGAATTAATATGGATACCTCGAAAGCTATTAACACTCTTATGAGCACCTCCACTAAGTTAGAAGTTGATGAAAGTGAAGAAAGCTTCGATCAAAAAACTTATAAGGGTATGATAGGAAGTTTACTTTATCTCACTATAACTAGATCAAATATCATGTTCAGTATAGGACTTTGTGCTAGGTTTCAATCGAACCCTAAGATATCTCATCTTAAAGCGGTTAAAAGAATACTTAGATATCTTAAAGGTACCATAAATCTAGGATTATGGTATCTAAAGACCGAGAATTTTGAGTTAATTGTTTATGCTAATATGGATTTTGTTGGGTGTAGACTAGATAGAAAAAGCATATCAGGAACATGTCAATTTTTGGGACATTCCCTTGTTTCCTAGTCATCTAAGAAACAAAACTCGGTTGTACTATCAATAACCGAAACTGAGTATATTGCAGCTAGTGCATACTGTGCACAAGTTGTGTGGATAAAAAACACCTTAGAAGATTATAAAGTCAATCTTAAAAATATTCCCATTAAATGTGATAACACAAGTGCAATATGTTTAACAAAGAATCTCATTCAACACTCAATAACAAAATATATTGATATTAGACATCACTTTATACGAGATCATGTCACTAATCATGATGTAATCATATAGTTCATTGATACTAAGCATCAACTAGTTGATATTTTTACAAAACCTCTGAGTGAAAAATAATTTGGTTTCATTAGAAGAGAATTAGGAATATTAATGTGTCCGAATGCATGAACTTGTTAAGGTTATTTTTCGGACTTTCTTGATTTAATGATCAAATCACTTAATTGCCATGATGATTTTACATAATTACATGCCTTAATTACATGTTGGAAATTATATGTTTTGGATAAAAAATTTTCATGATAATAAGCATGTTTTATCTTCATGATTGAATTTGAAAATCTATATGAAAACCTTGTCCGAATGCATGAAAGTGTTAAATTTTATTTTCGAATCTTCTTAATTCTAACAATCGGATTTTCTCGATACATTATTCTCTTCCGGACTTAATAAACATATGTCATATCAAGTTTGATTCATATTATTGATTTTTGACATATGGAATTAACTAGCAAATGCATCTCTCATAGACTTATCATGTGAAAAATATCTTTCGAGAAATGGATTTGATGATTCCTTCTTATATCTTTTGAGAAATAGTTTTACGTGCAAGGATTTGATTCACACATATATCTTGATCCTTGTAAAAATGAAGCATGCTTTAATATCTTATCAATTTCAACTTCATTCGAGTAAGCTCACAAATGAGTTTCCTCCTTCATGCAAAATAATAATAACAAACAAAGAGGAAGAAGTAATGAAAGTTATCTCCATGTCATGTTTTCCTTGAGATGTTTATATAATTGGTATCCTATCACTCATTATTGAAAAAGACATAAACCTAGTTAAAATTTACTTATATCGTTCTCCTTTTTGTTGATGACAAAGGGGGAGAAATATATGAATTGATACTATGAGTGCCATATTTGAATGAGAAATATATGAATTGATACTATGAGTGCCATATTTGAATTTGTATTTTGCTAAGATATCAAAAGCTTGCATCGAAATATATGATAAATTGGTGATAGAATTGCTATGATTGCCATATTTGCACTATGCCATATTTGCACTATGTTATTACCATATTTGCACTATGTTAAGATATCTAGAGTTTACATCGCAATTCTACAAATTGATATCTTGTCATGTGATGAAATGCTATGATTGCTAAACACTTGAAATATTTGTATTATATTAAGATATCAAGAACTTACATCGCAGTTTTATATATTGATATCTTACCATATGATGAATTGCTACAATTGCTATCTTTCACACTTAAAATGTAAAACCTGAAAATGGATGTCAAGCCTTGACATCATTTTTAGAGAGATACCATCATGATATCTTACCATCATGATTTGAAACATTTATGATTTGGAATGATGTATATGATTTTTATTGTGATGATATATGTGATGCATATGATGTGTATCATGAATGCTTTAAATGATGAATGTTTGGCATTGTGATCAAAATATTGATAAATGTTTAATATGTATGATATGCTCATAATGATGATTTATTCGGTATCGTGCATTAAAAATAAAATGTAAGGTTTTTAAAAATATATATATTTTAATTTGAAAATATAATAATACACAAATAAGATTGATATTTACCTTTGTCATAATTTGAAAATTGATGTAAAGGGTCTTCCTTTATTTTTGACAATGACAAAGGGGGAGCAAAACGTGCTAAAAAGCAAATTTGCTAGCTTGCACAATACAAGAAAAAAGCAAAAGTTACAAACTTGCATATTTCAAGAAGCAAGAGTTGCTTTCTTGAACATCTCTAATTTGCTAGCTTGCATGATGATAAAAATGGATATTATGTTTTTCATGCAATGTATTGAACTTAGATATCTCAAACCCTTGATAGTTGGAACTTCTCCTTTTTGTTAATGACAAAGGGGGAGAAGTATGTTGATATCATGCATGATTTTATCATGACATGTTTGCTTGAATTTTTAAATCCAAGAGTTTCTATCAATATGGCATATTGATAGGGGGAGTTTGTTTATACTCCAAGAGTTAAGGTTAACTCTGTTGTCGATTGGTTGTCATCATAAAAAAGGGGGAGATTATTGAATCTCGTATTTTGATGATGAAACCAATTGATATGTGTTTATGATTTGATCTACGTTTTGAGTGACATAGGATGCTTCAATCAGGATGAGACAATTAAAGCAGGAAAAATCATGTTGGGCTAGAGGAATATGTCAGAAGATTGGACGTTGGGCCGGTGGATCGGTCGACGTATCGGCAGAAGGCTTCAGGCCGTGGATTCGAGCATCGGGCCAAGAAAAGCAGATATTACACCAAGGATATTGGAGTTGCAAAGTCAATTGGCCGATTGGGCAATAGGCCACAAGAGAGGACAATGCGCCGAAGAATTGGACGAAGCGTCGAGGGACCAATGATATGTCGGACAACTTAATTAATGCTTAGTATTAATTGTCTAGATCAAAGTGTATTTTTATATGTGTAGGATTAACTACGATAGCAAGACATAAAGCAAAATGAAGTCTCGGAGTCAAGGACGCGATTACGTTGGGAGTTCGAGAGTTCGTCGGAAGTTCTGGGGGAACCAGCCGAGAAGTCTTGGAGCTTACCAGAGAAGCTCATCGGAACTCCCCAAGAAGTTCGTCGTGAAGTCCAGGAGCTTGCCAGGAGTCCACCGGAACATTGCCGAGAGATCATCGGAAGGTCGTCGGAAGATCGCCGGAAGAATAGACATAGGGACTTATTTAGCTTAGCAAATGTCTTAGGATTTCGTAGTTTACACGTAGTTGGGCTTGGATTTGGGCCAACCTAATTAGGGGCCAACTAGGCCCATATAAGAACTGTGTTGGGCCCAATAAGAGGCCCAAACAATGCCCCAAGAAGTCTCACCATCGTGGCATAATCTTCGAGACTATGTCAGGTGGTGGTACCGCCAGTCTGGGCGGTGGTACCGCCCAGCACTGCCCCCCAGGTGGTGGTAACGCCAGACCTGAGCGGTGGTACCGCCCAGGGCAGTGTCAGCCAGATCGAAACCACCGCCCTGTCACGGACTTAGCTGGTTTTGCCTAAGTCGTGCGGCACCTTTGCGTGTCCGTCCGCAAAAGTCAGCCTCCCCGAAGTCTCCCATGTCCCTTAGGACCCACGAAAGAGAGAACGGGTTAAAGAAAATGCCTCAATCGAGATCCACAAGCAAACATCTCCGAAAAACACTTCATAGACAATGCAAATTACAAACAAACTTTACAAGCTCTGAACAGTTGCACAACAAAGGGTAAAATGATCCATTACAGACCAAAAATCTCTCATACGTGTCCACATGACACAGCCTTTATTTACAAACCTAAAGAGGTCGCCAACCTAACTAAAATGGGACTATTAAGCCTTCGGCCGCCACTCTACATACTGTACAAGGCATGAACATGCCAAAAGACATGGACATACATAAGCATTATATAAAACATCTTATTTAGAAGTTTGTCCGTGACATTCTCCCCCACTTATTCCTTCGACGTCCTCATTGAAACCTTTGTCGACACTGCAACTCCTCGCCTTTGCTGAGTCTTCAATCTTCTGCTCCAGCTACAATGTGCCTCTTGGCTCCTAGCTGCTCTCCGTTGCTATTTTTGAGTAGTCGAACCTTTGATCCGCCATGCTGCTTCAACTCACCAATGACTTTGACTCTAGTGTGGGGTTGGTTGAGTTGTGCTGATCCTTGTTGATTCCTGTGGATCCCCCAGATGAAGGAAAAGACCATCCTTACTACGCCATTCTCTCAAATTCCTCATGCTGCTTGAACTGGGTGGATGCTTATTGGAGCTTTAACGAGCATCGTCTCGCAAACTTCTAAAGTTTTGGGTCCTTCCTCCACAAAATTTTCTCATTGACTCTTCTTTCACTTAGTTGTCACATCCAAGTAGGTTTGCATCACTTCCGCTTTCGATTGGCATTTCGTTGGGAAATGAAGCGGACAATCTACTCTCAGTAGCACTGATCACCGTTGGTGAGGATTTGATAACTATTGTCTTCCATTATCTTCGAAGGATCTTTGAACTTGTGCAGAGCTTTTCTGCTGGATAGATAAGAGAATTGGGGTACTCGGTTTCGCCCATTCTCTTAAGGGTTGAGAAGGCAAAGGTTACTTAACTTCGCCCGCCTCCTCCAGGTTGTACTCCATGCATTGAGCTGGTTACTAGCCTTCGCCTGCTCTTTACTCATACTTCTAAAGCACTTGAAGTGTTTGCACTCCTTGCGTTGAGTTAGTTACTGTGATTCACCTTCTCAATGCCATTGAACTTTTGGAATGCAAGAAGTTTTCACCCCAACTTGGAGTAATTCTCTCATAGGTTTGGTCGCCTCTGGGATTGTACTGTCTTCTCCATCAACCCTGCCGCCTACTCCACTGAGTAGCAAAGGTACAGCACCGCGTACTGCCTGCTTCGTTCCTTGGTTATGCACTCTTGCATGACCCGAAGTCCTTCACTTTCGGCTACCTTGATGAGAAGCTCATTGACACCGGTCTTACGAAGTTCCTCGGCCTCTACCCTTCAGCCTTGTCTTAGTACTTGGAGATTGCCTCTGCATGCTCCACCTCCTCGGCCCCTTTCATGACCAAGTGCTCTCCCTCCATGAGAGCAAGGGATCAATAACTTTCATGGAAGTCCCGCCTCTGCGGTACCATGGCGCTGCCACGCCCATGGCACTACTATCCGTCGCCTCGCATCTACATCCCTTTTCTTCACAATTAGTAGATATGCCTCTGTGGCACTCCTCTGAGTCCACCTCCATTCTAACTTATGCTTGATTTTGGGTAGCTAAGTCCCTCTGGACTCGTCGTCGCTTCCTCGCCCCTTTTGACCCCCTACTTCAACACCTTTGTGTTCTCCAAGCAGTCTGTTTGGTCGATAGAAAGACAGACTGCAACTCCCATGCATGGCCTCTGCCATCACGTTATAGGGTTTGCACCGATTCTGTTCTCCTTAGCTTCCTTGGTAGCAACGTTCGCTTACTCGACCTAGTCCTCTGACTTGCCGGGCTCCCTTAAGCGAATATGAGCTTTGGAGCAGTCCAACTCTCCAACTGCTTCGATCATACCTCTGCATGATCAAGTCCCTCCCATGGGACTCACTGGTACTTGCATTCGAACTTTTCCCTTGGTGGAACACAGCCCCCATATGCTGATGACCAAGGTTTTCATCCGATGCAAAATTCGATGCATGTCCGGAAGACCCGCCTCTGTGGTACCATGGCCTTCACTCCTTGAATCCATAGCCCTTCTTGCCGTCGTGTTGTTCACCAAAGTGGAGCTTCCAGTAGCTCCCGATCATACCTCCATATGATCTAATCCCTCACGGGACTAGATCGTGTGTATCGCATTTGCCACGAACTGTTCCACCACGATCCGCTGCACCATGTCGCCTCCTGGTGACATCTCTATTGCATTCTAATCCTTGTGGGTTGAACTCGAATTGTGAACCCTCCATGTGTGGCCTCTGCCAATACATCGCAGGGTCTCTTCCACCTTCGATTTTGTTCGCTCCTTTAGCAATCGACCTTCATCCACCCACTCTTGGGTCACACCTAGATGAAGCACCGCTCTAGGACAGTCCATCGCCTAGTAGCTCCCGAAGTCCACCGACTTCACTGTAATTTGTGCACCATTGTCTGGATCCTGAGCCTCTACCCCTACCAACACAATCTCCGCTGCGCACCACTTCCTTCATGGCAACTTAAATGGCAACACTATGGCATATTCTTCAAGAGTACCCACCTTTGAGTTCTCTTGCCCCGTGCTAAGGCCTTCTGAACCCAATTTCACCTCCGCAAATTGAGTCGCCTTAGTTCCTCCATCAAATGCTTCTCCGAGATAAGGTACATGTGCCCAGAAGCTCCTTTCATCTTTGGCACTATGCAAGATGAGTCCACTCCGTTAGAATGAAGGACCTATGGAACAACATGATTCTACTCTTGCCTCTGCAAGAGTTCATGTCCTTGACCTCTGTCTAAGGAAAGCACTGTGCCTCCGCTCCATGTTCCAACTTCTATGCTAGCTCCCTTCATGCAGCTTGGGTACTTCGCTAAGTTACACCCAAGTTGCTCCGCTCCTCATTTTTGCATTGAGTCGATGGTGGCCCTCGCACCCACCATTCCATGGGTCAGCCCTCCCTTGAGTCCGATCTCCACATCGACTCCAAGTGTGCCTTCATTTAAGTTGCTTTGGGTCGCTCCCCCACTTGATCTCGCAATGCATCCACCAATGCATTCTATCGAGCGAGATCATGTGACAACTCCTTGCCGCTTGCTCAGTCCATTGAGCTTCGTGGAGTTGTTGTTTGTCGAGGTACCCCTCAATATGTGAGGTCCGTCCCACATGATTCTCCCTCTGGAGAGCCAAGACTTATCTCTCTTGGATAACTGTCCCATTGGAGCAACATCTCTCTTCGTTTCAGAGACTACCATCCCCTTGGACTACTCTGATCTGCTAAACAAACTGTGCATTGTTCCGCCTCCTGCAAACACACTTGCTAGATTGTGACTCCACGTAAATACAACCCCCGCTGCACCACTCAAGGCCTAGCAACATGCTGAACTCATTGCACACTTTAGCCTCCTACGAACGTATCCTTCACATGCCGAAGAGAAAGTTTCAATGCTCTATGGCGTCGAGTTTTGATCGCCTTGGGATGGCCACGAACATTCCATCGTCCGCATACAAGCCCATGCATGAGTACCAAATTCTTCGAGTTAGCAATTCCCCTCACCTTTGTGAGCTTTGCATAACTCTTTTGGTCATTGAGCAACTCATTCCACCTTGCATGGTCTCATCCTTTACTAAGCGCCTTGCTTGTCTTGAGCACCATCAAGTATAGTTGTCAACGTTGAGCCGTAGCTCAAACTCAACCATCCCAACCTTTGTGCGCTCCACATTCTTCCAAGCTTGCTTGTTCTCGTGGTGCCTCTTGCACGAAGGGTTGGCCATTCCTCTGAATGCCAATGTCAAATGCTCGCTCCTCCGAGCGACTCCTTTTCCCTACATCTCTATGCCCGTTTTCCCACAAACGGTCGTGCGTGTGCTGACTGCCCTCAACGCAGCTCCGCTAGGTCCCCCACGTTTACATGCTAAGTGTTTCTATGAGTGCTTGTGCTGCTTTGATACCATCTATCACGGACTTAGCTGGTTTTGCCTAAGTCGTGCAGCACCCTTGCATGTCAATCCGCAAAGGTCAGCCTCCCCAAAGTCTCCCATATCCCTTAGGACCCACGAAAGAGAGAACGGGTTAAAGAAAATGCCTCAATCGGGATCCACAAGCAAACATCTCTGAAAAACACTTCATAGACAATGCAAATTACAAACAGACTTTACAAGCTCTGAACAGTTGCACAACAAAGGGTAAAATGGTCCATTATAGACCAAAAATCTCTCATACGTGTCCACATGACACAACCTTTATTTACAAGCCTAAAGAGGCCACCAACCTAACTAAAATGAGACTATTAAGCCTTCGGCCGCCCCTCTACATGCTGTACAAGGCATGAACATGCCAAAAGACATGGACATACATAAGCATTACATCAAACATCTTGTTTAGAAGTTTGTCCGTGACAGCCCGTGCTCGGGGAATCCAGGATGGGAAAGTTTTAGCCTCCAAGTTTGAATCAACTTGAAGCCTATAAATACCCCTCTCATCCCTGGTTAAAATACACAAGCATAGAGAGTTTAAAAGTAAAGAAATGCTGTAGAAATTTCTTGTGAGAATCCTCCTCAAGTTCTAAGTGTTAGAATTCTGTAAGAGGAGTGTGAGTGCTTATAAGGGTTGTCTCCTAAACCCAATAAAAGGAGAAGAGGGGTATAAGAAGGAGTTTGATCTTTGCCTATTAAAGGAAGATCACTAGTGAACACCGATGACCTCATCGGAGGAGGAAGCCGAAAGTGGATGTAGGTCACGTTGACCGAACCACTCTAAAAATCTGGTTTACATTTCACTTTGAGCAATTTATCTTTACTGCAAACCTCTTTTGTAGCTCACTACCTTCAATAATTTACAAATGGGTTTTAAGTTAAGATCTTTATGAAAAGGTTTTCGTGGGAAACAGTTTTTATCGAACGAAGTTTTATTTGAGACATAATCTTTTCGTTGCACTAATTCAGCCCCCCCTCTTAGTGCCGACCCCGATCCTAACAAAGGGCCATTCATACTTGTGCATCAATCATTTGTGTACTTTATTCCTAAAAAATTGGAGTGATGATGGTTGGCGTTTTACCAATACCAAATCGCTGACTTTGAACTCTTGCAGTCGCCTTCCCAAGTCAGCCCACTTCTTAATCTTTTTCATCGCCTTCTCCAAGTAAACCCATGTAATATCTGTATTTCGGTGTCATTCTTTGGCAAAGTGATATGCTGACGGACTACTCCCATTATATTTGATAGCCAAGGTGTGAGGAGTCGACGGTTGTTACCCTATAATGATCTCAAAGGGGCTCTTGTTGGACGCAGAGCTCCACTACAAGTTGTAGGAGAATTTGGCTATGTCCAATAGCTTCACCTAATCTCATTGGTTGGCACTCATATAGTGCCCAAGATATTACTCCAAGAGCGAGTTTATCCTTTCGGTTTGGCCATCTATCTAGGGGTAGAGGTTTATGGAGAAGTATAACTTAGACCCCAACAATTTGAATTGCTCGGTCCAGAATTATCCTAGGAACTGAGCATCTCGATCACTGATAATATTGTGCGGGACTCCCCAATACTTCATCACATTCTTTATCATCAGCTTGGCCACCTCCTCTGCTGAATAGTGTAGGGGCGCAGCAATGAAAGTTACAAACTTTGAAAATCGGTCGATCACTACGAGTATCGATCCTAGTCCCTCTACTATCGACAAGCTTGATATGAAGTCCAAGGAAATGCTCTCTCACGACCTTTCTAGTACTGGTAACAACTCCAAAAGCCCCACTAGCTTTCGTTGCTCCACCTTGTCTTGTTGGCAAGTGAGGCATGTTCGAACATACTCTTCTACATCAGTCCCCATCTTCGGTCAGTAGAAGGCCCTCTCTATAAGAGCCAAGGTTCTATGAATGCCCGGATATCTAGCCCAAAGGGAATCATGACACTGTCTCAAGAGTTCACGCCTCAAATTGTCCACTTAAGGAACATAAACTCTATTCCCTTTTGTTGAAACGAGTCCCTTCTGGACCCAAAATCGTCGTACCTTGCCTTCTTTGATGAGCTGCATCAGGGTTACTGCCTGGGGATCACTATACAGTCCATCCCTGATTCTGGAAAGGAAGTTAGAGTGCAACTGACTTGCTTGGCCTCTGCCCTTCAATTGTATGGCGTTCACTCGCTCCATCTTCTGGCTCAATGCATCAGCACGACATTTGTTTTTCCGGGCTTGTACTCCATATTCATATCAAACTTAGTCAAGAAGTCCTGCCATTGTGCTTGCTTTGGGGAGAGTTTCTTCTGAGTTTAGAAATAGCTCAAAACGATGTTATCTGTCCTCAACACAAATCACGATCCAAGAAGGTAATGTCGCTAAACTCGTAGATAGTAGACCACCACTGTTATATCCTTCTCATGCATCGGATACCGCCGCTTAGTCTCGTTAAGCTTACGACACTTGTAGGCCACCGGATGACCCTCCTACATGAGTACTCCCCCAATAGCAAAGTCTGAAGTATCTATATGGACTTCGAAGGGCTCCCTATAGTCTAACAATTTGAGCACCGATTCTTCCAACACAATAGCCTTTAGATCTAGGAATGTAGCTTCACATTTGTCAGACCACCTCTAAGGCTGCTCCTTCTTCAGTAACTCCATCAGTGGAGTTGCACACTTCGAATACCCCACTATGAAACATCGATAGTAATTGATGAAACCAAGGAAGAATCTCAACTCTGGCACTTTCTTTGGAGTTCTCCATTCCACAACTATTTGCACCTTTAATTGGTCCATCTGAATGGAGTCATCACTGATTCGATGCCCCAAAAACAAGATCTCCATTTGAGTAAAGTAGCACTTCTCCCTTTTCATGAACAAAGTGTTCTCCCTGAGAACCTTGAAAATTGTCTGAAGGTACTCGATATGCTCCTCGAGCATTTGGCACACAAGTAGTCTTTGCTTCATTGCCTTTAGCAATACGCACTTGTCAATATCCCGACCGGAGGTCGAGTTTGGAGAAATACTTGGCCTTGCCCAATTGGTCGAACAAGTCCGTGATGAGTGGGATTAGATACTTGTTCTTCACCGTCACTTTATTGAGGGCTCAATAATCGACACATAGTCGGAGGCTCCCATCTTGTTTCTTTTAGAAGAGAATTGGAGCTCTGAATGGTGCTTTAGAACTATAGATAAGACCATCGCTTAACAGTTCATCTAACTACTTTCGGAGTTCTATGAGCTCAAGAGGGGGCATGCGGTATGGTAGTCTTGCTGGAGGCTTCACTCCTGGTTCTAGCTAAATATGATGATCCATGCCTCTGCATGGCGGTAGAGTCTTCGACAACTCAGGTAGCATAACATCTGTGAACTCCCTTAGCACGTTAGCCATCATAGCAGGTTCATGAATGGCCTTCTCATCGAGTGGCTCTAGCTTCATAGCAGTAATGAATGTTAATTCTCCTTTTCGTACCCCTTTCTTTAGTTGTAATGCCGATATCTGTTGGGTTTCCCTAGTTCCTCTCTGAGAGACATGAACCACACATGGGTCATTACCTCCCATCATACATAAGGAGTTTATGAACGACATGACACCAACTTCACTGCATGCATGAATTCCATTCCAAGAATCACTTGGAAGTCGTCTAGTGGCACCGCCATCATGTTAGTACTCCCGCTCCACATTCTGATCTTGATGGGAACTCCCTTTGCCAACCCAGAGATTCGCTTTGTCTCCGAGTTCACCGCTTTCATTCGACTTGGGTTCTTCTTCAAGATCCACCATTGCACGAGTTGTTTGGCCATTGCGCTTAATGTCTACATACATCAGCTCATTACTCCCTGCTTTCAATAGCTTTGCCTTTATGTTCTCCCCCACTTGACCTTGCAATGCATTTAACAAATTCATTTCTCCCATTTGGGGACCTTGTAACTCCTCATCTTCACTGCTAGATTCTGAACTACTTGAACTAAGGGTGACAACTTTGCCCTTATCTAATTTGAGGGGATGGATGGAAGTTGTTAAAGCATTGAGTGCCTATTTTTGTGGGCACTCCCTCACCATGTGGGGCCCTCCATACAAGAAGCATCCGCTGGTTTTCGAGGCCTTGCCTTTTGAGCTTGGCCCTTTGTGGGAACTCTTCTTCCTTTGTTCACCCTCGGGCTCCTTTCCTCGAGAATATTTTTTAGGGCGATTTCCTAAAGATTGTTTCATTTTTCCTAGGTTCTTAGAGGTAACAGAGTTGGTGAGCCTTTCTGCGACAGCAATTGCCCCGATCACATCGGTGTCATTCCTTCGATGTAGTTTTTGTTGAGCCCAAGGCTTCAAACCATCAAGGAAGCTGAACAGCTTATCTTTTTCGGATATGTCCTATATGTCCAGCATTAGTATAGAAAATTACTTCACATAGTCTCGAATGGAAGTACTTTGGTAGAGTTGTCTTAGTTTCCTCCTTACGATGAACTCTGTGTTCTCAGGTAGAAACTGAGTTCTCAACTCCTGCTTTAAGTCCTCCCATGCGTCCACCCGACATCGACCTTGTTGGATCTCCTCCCAATGAGTTCACCACCAAAGTTTTGCATCCCCGTTCAGATACATGGTTTCTATTGAAACTTTGGTATCTTTAGAAGCAGGCCTTGTAGCTCGAAAGTATTGTTTCATGTAAAATAAGAAATTTTCGAGCTCTTTTGCATCCCTAGCACCTTCATTTCAATGAGGCTCAAGTGCCCTCAGATTTTATGGCTGTGCAATGCAGGTGTTGCTCCTTCCTGCATTTAGTGCCCTTGTGAGTGCTCTCACTTTAGAAGTGAGTTCCGCCATGACTTCATGCAAATGTTACATGGAGTCTTAGTATCATCTATCAATCGATCAACTGCCTCAACCTTGTTGATTTGGGATTTAGCTTTTTCTTGCGAGCTCTCTACTCCAAGAAGCCTTCGCTGGCCTTGGTAGAGTTCCTCCAAGCCTGCTTCAAGAACATCCAAGCGGGATTCTGCCACTATGAGTCTCTCCTTATGGCTCTTCTTCCCGGTTGGCGCTCCAGATTGTGCCTCCTCCACTCACGGAGATTAGCCAATTTCTCGCTCATCATGTTTGCTTCCATGATCCTCCAAAGCGGCTCCAACGACATAAGAGCGAGTTTGCACTTGTAGCCCACCTACGGTTGCTTGGGGCAAAGGTCCGGCTTGCCCCACCTTGCTTGATTCACCACGATGTTTTGCCATAGTGAAATTATGAAGTTCCTTCGTTGCTTGCTCGAATTGTTTGCTTGCTCTGATACTATAATGTCATGGACTTAGCTAGAATTGCCTAAGTCATGAGGCATCTTTGCAGCCAAGACACGAACTTAGCTTGAGTTACCTAAGTCACGACACACCCTTGCGCCAACTTCTCGGACTTAGCTTGAATTGCCTAAGTCTTGAGACATCCTTACGACATATACGTCTGCAAAGGTTCAGCCTAGTTGTAACCTCATACAGGTCCTAAAGGACCTATAAAATAGAAAGTTAATTAGATTGAAAACGAGCGATGGACAAGTCCCAATGTCTCACAAAGAGGGAAGATTTACAAGCAATTCAGCAAGCATCTTATGTGCATAGGAGAAAAGAGAAAGAGGAGAAAAACAAGGACTTTAGAAGGTAGAACAAATAGTTTCAAGTCCACAAACAACTGCTCACTGGGTGCCGGGCGCGAAGGTAAGTTTCTGTAAAGTTAATGTGTGAACTTATGAAGATTTTTCAACACTCAATAATATACCGAAGCCCTATCCAGCCCTATGCCACTCGGGGGGTTCTAGGGTACTGAAATGGTTGATATTTCACGCGATGCAGTGGATTGCAGAAAATAGCCTGCGACACGTAAAAACGAAGCCATTTTGGGGCTTTTAGGCCCGACGTGGTGAGCGGTCGGACTATACACTACAACCTACTGGAACATATATTTTTACAAGCAAAAACACATAAAACCAAGGCAAAACAATATGTCATGTCTCTATTCAAGCATACAAAAGCGACGAATGGTTCATTTAACGAAGTTGTTACGAGTGCGCAATGACCATTCGTGATAGTAGTCCCTAGATAATACAAGGGAATCCAATCCTTTGGACCTATCTATCCTCAGTTACCATGTACCTATAGTTCCTCATCCATCTAATATCCTAAAGATCGTATACCGGACATGGTGCTGTCAAGCTCATACAGTTTCTACACGAGTCTCACTCTAATCAGATTCTCCCAGAGAACTCTTTCTCTCTCAATCCGAATGACCCTAACTAGGGATTTGTCTGAGTAAAGACATATGAGATATTCTTATCATGACACCAAGAGCAAATGATCTTCTATCGACACTTAATAGCCATCGTAAGGTTGGCTACCATTTCCGATGACCGGTTGTGCTAGATCTAAAAACCCCAGACCTATAAGTCCAGTATCAAAAAGTAGAGTACTCATATAGGATATTCTTAGTATTTCAAGTCTAAGGACTAAATACACTACTGAGATGATGAAATCGTTATCTAATAATAAGGCATCATCAATCATCCAACATTCCGTGAGCGGATCAATCAGTAAACTCATTCTCCAATGAGCATCTGTACTGTATCTCTAATGTCTCCACACGAGCAGCTATGAGACCAGTTGCATCCATTATACGGATGAGTATACAACATACTAATTTGTCCGGTTATCTTGATGTCCCTCTCGAGTAACCTATGATTGGGATTATTTAGGATATGTGTTTAAAGGCGAATCGATCTCATTATTGTGATCTTATCACAATCTGATTCCCATTGTACAGACTATGGACATCACAATATATTCATGTAATAAGCAATGTAAAGTGATAAAATACCAAATAATAATAATAAGTAAAAAATACTGTGTCAAGTCACACGTGCCATCATTCATGTGATTGGCTTGCAAGGCACCTATAACTAGCACTTTTGGATGGAAATTTTAATAGAAAAAAAAATTATCACATAAATACTAAGCATAAAACCAAAAGAAAATAACCTTTATTGATTGTAAAATCAAGGTACTAACTACATACTTAAAATAACATAACAAAAGCATGATAGAAAGCTTATGGATGCAAAAGAATATAGGTTGTCTTTAGACAATACATGGGTACTCATGACAATTTGTGAAATACTATCAGTTTTGATCTCCTTCTTCTCTCTCGCTATTGGAATCTCCACTCAAGATCTACATAGCATGTAGCAGACTTTGGAGAGTTCTCATAGTAGTTGGATGAAGTTTTGATTTGGAGTTTTGATTGTTGGAACTAAGGAAGAAGGCTATAGTGGGAAGGATGGGTTACACCGTGTAGAATTCTTTCCTTCTCTTTTCTCCTCTCTATTATTCCCTATTCTAAAGATAGAATAACTAGGGTCAACTAGGCTCTTAGTGGGGACTTCTTTAATTGCCTTTAGATGGAGGCCCCTTGTTTTATAGGGAGAGGGTTCCCCTAAGTCCTTAAGAGTTTAAGGACTTTTCTAGTAGGGCACTAATAGCTAGGACTTTCTTGTAGGGCTATCACACCCCCTTTGTTTGGTGGCTATCATTATTTGGGTGAGGGCTATCCTAATTTGAGTTCTATTAAGACTTGGATTGAGGTGAGTGAGTTGCTAGAATTTAGGCTTTGCTTGATCAAGTAGGGCTGAATGGTATTGATATCTTCTCGAATCATTACTCCCCTAGCTAGGCGATTCATATTCCATTGAATCTTACTTTAAAGTTGTGAAAACTCATAGCTTCTTGGAAGAACCATTTTGCTGTACTTGGTTTTTGCCTTTTGCGCCCAATTCAGAAGACAACTTTGATGCCGTTGTAGACTTCTTCTCAATGATAGTGTCTTCTTCAAGAGGCTTCTATTGGTTGAGTATCTATAGTGTCTTCTTCAAGAGGCTTCTCTTGAAGTCCAATTTGGGTAGCCTAATTCTAGACTTATCCAATTAAATAAGATTGACTGGTCTAAGGGTTTTATATGAAATTTAAAAATATATAAATTATTATTTTCTTTTATTATTTTCTCCGACTTATTGATTAAATTTTACTTATGATAAATAAAAAAACTAATTATTATTCTTGAATATTTGTTTGGTTATTCACGTACATAAGATATCTCTAAGGAATGAATAATTATATATAATTAGATTAGCTTGAAATGATAACATTTTTCAAAGTGTTGATTCTGTTAATTGTCTTGATAACATAAAATTCACTTTATAATTTTTATCTATATTAACTAGAGGGACAATTTATAGAAAAAAATATAAAGTAATATATTATTATATTATTAATAATAAAAGCTGATTTTGTGTATTCTTTGAGAACACTAATTAAGTTTTATGACTATAAAATTTTATCTCAAGACTTTATATGATCAAACTTAATTGTCAAGTCACTAAAAAATAATTTTGTAGTACACAGAAGAAAGTATGACATTAATGATATACAACCACTATAACTCGTATTGATAGTTAGATTTAATATGATATTATGTTTATCGGACTTATTGGCCTATTTTATAAAATTTATGCTCACATATAAAATATTTTTATAAAATTTCATAATCTAATTAAATAAAATTATTTTTAAATAAAATTTTATTTTATTTTTTTATTTTAATTTTTTTTATATCTTACCAATTAATAAGCCAAGTAGAAGAATATTAGATTATATGATCTTATCTAATTAGGTAAGATATATTATAGATATGATTGGATTCTGATCACGATTATTAACTAATAGAAAGAAATTTAATCATAATAGGATTCCTTAATATATGACATTGATGGGAGGAACTCTTCTAATTATTTATCCTAAACCCTCTAGTCTCGCCATCTCCTTGGGACTAGACAAACAATGTGTGAATATGTAGATACGAATACGCATCTTTTCTCATCTTCCCTTTATTCCTAATTGATTATTCATAATGATCTTTCGAATGATATATGAGAAAACGAATCTAGTTCCCCTTATAGATCGATATCGATATAGTTTTTAGATCTGATAATGATACTGTCATATCCTAGATTTTTTTTTTTATATCTTCCCACATATTTAGGCCAAATAGATATACATCACTTTATTCATCATTCATAAATATTTATTACAATTCATTTATTACAATCCATTTATTCATCGAATCATAAAAAGTAAACATAGTGATGTTAACTTCAAGAATCATCCAAGTGGCTCTACCTAGCGGTAGAGAAAGGTCCGCTCTCCACTGAAATCTGATTTAGTACTAGAGGGAGGCTGCTCTGAAAACCAAAACAAAGAAAATTCAGCAACGCTGAGTAGGAACCCCAAAAGTCAACTCAAAATGTATACATGATCAAAATTCAATCAATCATCCCATTGGCGTATATCAAATACTCGAAGGAGCACTCCCCCAATAGCGGATGGAGAGGCTTTATCCTACGGGATGAGTTTGTGTTCTCCCAACAGCGGATGGAGGCAAACTCATATCGCACTCCCAACAGCAGATGGAGTGGAGTCCCACACCTGCCAAAGTGGGGACACGTTCCTCCCAACAGCGGATGAAGGAACCGTCCAGCCGCCACGTCTGACGGCCCACTAATCCCCGAAGGGAATCGCCCTACCTGCTCTCCGTAGAAAAATAATATAATCTCACACTGGTCATGTCTATTTCAGGATGAAATAACATATTTAAAACGTCTCTTTCAAATATCATCAATATCAAATAATATAAATTAGCCCTCAATTATCTTGAACTCTAGGTTAATCGACTCAATTGAACTCGATTTACTAGAGCCTAACTGAACTAATCTCTAATCCTTATTTAACTGGTCTGGAACCGCCCTAGACTAGTATAATTTAGACTAGATTAAGTTTAATTTAGGTTAAACTAACTTGAATAAGTTAATAAATTTGGAATCACCCTGAATTGATCTAGACTAATCAAGTCTAGTTTAGTTCAATCAATATTTGAGCTCAAGTTCAACAATAATATTGGGCTAGATTGAGCCAGTCCATCTACTGGTCATGTGCATTATACATGATTGAGCATGCATTACACAAAATTGGCCCAACCCTGGCTCATGGACTAGTCATGTGCGTCGCATGTGACAGCCCATAATGGTTGGGCTGGGGTAGCCTACGGGCCAAGGCCTGACCCGTGGGTTGGGCTTGGCCTGTAAGCAATTTCATTCCAAGTAATATCCAATTTCATATCATATAACAATATAAATAAAAACATAATAATGCATTAAAAGATAGACGAGGAGAAAAGCTTTAATAGAATGAAATAACATTCTAAATTTGACTAGAAATCATAAGACATTAAAAGAGGGACTGGGAGATAAGTTTTAATACAAGGAAATAGCCTTCTAAATTCAAATAAAAATCATGTTTTCAACACATATAAAATTTCAACATATTCTAGTCATATTTTTAAATCATTCAGAATAATATATTTTAAATTTCAGATCAAAGAATATAAAAAAGGATTTTAGATTATATATTCTAATCTAACAAGATTTTAATCCAGATAAGATTAAAGATAAACTGTAATATAGAAAATATCATATAAAACAAATACATTTTTAACATATTTAACTCTATAATAAAAACCTTAATCATGGGTCAAAGAATATTATGAAAACTTTAACTAATTACTTTAATGTAAAAATTTTGACATTTAAAGAATTGATACATATTTTTCAAACTATAAAACTTTCAACATTTAAAGAATCAAAATAAAAGCTAAAACTTTTAAATTTAAGAAAGGTAGGGAAACCTACCTCTTGTCAACATGGTGTAACTTCTCATTCCTCCCGTTGCTAGGCTCGACTAGGTGAGGAACGAAGGAGAGAAATCTCTCCCTTTAAATAGGAGGAGGTGAGCCTCTATTAACGTAAATTCATTTTAATTTTTGTATTTATATAATATAAATTATTTCTATTTAATATACTAACAAATATGATATCATCATATTTAGAATACTTAATAGTTATTTTCTTAATTCATATCAACAAACAATGAAGTAGATTAAGATTTCCTTAAATTATAATAACAAGTAAGGAAAGAAAATCAATTCCTATCTTAAATATTTGATGTGATTATATTTCTCCCCTCCTATAGGAAATTTGGTCCCCAAATTTAGCTTTCCTTAATAGAATAGATGAGGATACTACTCTCGCATATCTTCTTCTCTTTCCCACGTTGCCTCTTGGTCTGAATGGTGTTGCCAACAAATCTTTACCAAAGATATAATTTTGTTCCTTAGAACATGTTCTTTTCTTTTCAAGATCTGGGTTGGTTGTTTTCTAAAAGTGGCATCATCTCGTAGTTGTAGAGGTTGGTAAGATATGACATGTGATGGGTCCCTGATATATCTTCGAAGCATTGACACGTGGAATACATCATGGATGCTAGCCAAAGCCGGGGGCAATGCCAATCTGTATGCCACAAGCCTAACATTTTATAAGATCTCAAATGGGCCAATAAATCTTGGGGCTAACTTCCCCCTTTGACCAAATCTCATAACTCCCTTAGCTGGCGACACTTTTAAGAAAACGTGCTCACCAACTTCAAACTCTAGATCTCTTCGCCTTCGATCTGCATAACTTTTCTGATGACTTTGAACTGTTAATAATCTTTGGCATATAATTCGAATATTATCAGCATCTTTTTGAATTAATTGAGGCCCCAAAAGCTTCCGTTCTCCTACCTCATCCCAATATACAGGTGATCTGCACTTTCTTCCATAAAGAGCTTAAAATGGAGCCATCTGTATGCTAGAGTGGTAACTATTATTATAAAAAAACTCAATTAGATGTAAGTGCATATCCCAAATCCCACCAAAGTCCAAAGCACATGCTCTTAAGAGATCTTCAAAAGTTTGTATTGTCCTTTCAGATTGACCATCAGTTTGGGGGTGAAAGGCTGTACTAAACTTTAACTGCGTGCTCAAATATTTTTGTAGACTTCCCCAAAATTTAGAGGTGAATCTTGGATCTCTATCTGAGATAATGCTAACTGGCACCCCATGATATTGAATAATTTCCTTAATATATAAGTTTGCTAGTTTATCCAATGAATACTTCTTGTTAATAGGAAGGAAGTGAGCAGATTTAGTAAGTTTGTCTACTATTACCCAAATTTCGTCATATCCTTTCACAGTCTTGGGTAATCCTGTCACAAAATCCATAGTGACTTGTTCCCACTTCCATTCAGGAATCGAAATCATTTGCAACTTTCCTGCAGGTACTCGATATTCTATCTTCACCTGTTGACATATCAAACATTTAGAAACAAACTCTGCTATATCTCTCTTCATATCACGCCACCAATAGTTTTGACGTAAATCTTGATACATCTTAGTAGTCCCGGGATGGATATTAAATTTTGATCTATGTGCCTCCTCTAATAATTGCATCTTTACTGGATAGCTTTCGGGAACACAAAGTCGATTGTGGAATGTAATAGAACCATCTTCAACTTGGAGGAATTCAGGTCTAGATCCTTGAGCTATTTCCTTAACTATCATTTGAAGATATGTATCTTCCTTTTGACCTTCTTTAACCTTTTCCACCAAATATGATTGTGCCATCAAACACACAAGAAAACCTTTATTTGTCTCCGATAAAAGTTTAAGTTTTAAGTCTGCTAACTCCGTCATCATAGAATTCCTTGAATATTCATATAGGCTACAAGACTATAGGTATTTCTGCTTAAGACATCAGCAACTACATTAGCTTTCCTAGGATGGTAGTTGATATTAAAATCATAATCCTTTAGAAAGTCCAACCACCTTCTTTGTCTCATATTTAAATCTTTCTGTGTAAAAATATATTTGAGACTCTTATGATCTGTGAAGATTTCGAAAGTCTGTCCATAGAGATAATGCCTCCAAATTTTCAGTGCAAAAATGATAGCTGCTAGCTCTAAGTCATGAGTAGGATAGTTCTTTTCATAAGGCTTTAATTGCCTCGATGCATAAGCAACTATCCTCTCGTTTTGCATTAGAACGCAACCAAGCCCTTATCGTGAGGCATCACTATACACTACAAAACCTTCTCCCCCTGAAGGAATCACCAAGATAGGATCACTGGTTAATTTCTTCTTCAATTCTTGAAAACTTTATTGACATTTATCATCCCACATGAATTTTATGTTCTTTTTTGTCAACTTGGTCAATGGTGCTACTATTTTTGAAAAGCCTTCTACGAATCTTCTATAGTATCCAGCCAAACCCAAGAAGTTTCTAATCTCTGAAACATTAGAATGTTGCTTCCATTTTATCACAACTTCAATCTTGTGAGGGTCAACAGATATACCAACGCTCGAAATTACATGACCGAGAAACATAATTTTATTGAGCTAGAAGTTGCACTTGCCTAACTTGGCATATAGTTTCTCTTGCCTTAGGACTTCCAAAACTGTCTTAAGATGGTGTTCATACTCTGCTATGCTTTTGAAGTAGATCAGGATATCATCAATGAACACAATTACAAATTTATCAAGATAAGGGTGGAACACCCTATTCATGAGGTCCATGAAGACAACTAGTGCATTTGTGAGTCCAAAAGTCATTACTAAGAATTCATAATGACCATATCTTGTTTTAAAGGCAGTTTTCTGTATGTCTCATTCCCTTATCTTCAGTTGATGATACCTAGATCTCAAATCAATTTTTGAGTATACCTGAGTACCTTGAAGTTGATCAAACAAGTCATCTATTCGGGGAAGAGGATATTTATTCTTTATGGTCACTTGGTTGAGCTGACTATAATCAATGCATAGTCGCATAGATCCATCTTTCTTCTTCACAAATAGGATAGGGGCACCCCAAGGTGATACACTGGGTCGAATAAAATCCTTGTCCAAAAGCTCTTGGATCTGTTTCTTTAACTCCTCCAACTCAATTGGTGTCATTCTATATGGAGGTTTAGAAATAGGTGCAGTACCAGGTAGAAGATCAATTATAAATTCAATCTGTCTATTTGGTGGCAGTGCAAGTAGATCTTCAGGAAAAACATCTAGAAAATCCCACACAATAGGGATGTCCTTTAATACTGGCTTCTTAGATTCTTCCCTAGAAATGAAGGCTAAGTATCCCTGACATCCCTTCAGTAATAGTTGGGTAGCACTCAAGATTGAAATAATAGAAGGAAACTTTTTTTGAATCCCAATGAACTTGAAAGGTGGTTGATCTAGAGGTGAGAAAGTAATAGTCTTCCGAAAACAATCGACACTTGCATGGTATGCTAAAAGCTAGTCCATACCCAAGATAGCATCGAAATTTTGAAATTCTAGTAGAATAAGATCTACTAGCAAATCGTGACTTTCAATAGTAATAACATAGTTTCTATATATCTGATCAACTATCAAAGAGTTTCCAACTGGTGTTACTACCATTAATGCATTATTCATTGTCTCATGATTCTTGTGTAGTTTCATAGCAAAATAGGGTAATATAAAAGAATGCATAGAACCATAATCAATAAGCACAGATGCTGGTATACCACAGAGTGTGATGATACCTTTAATAATAGATTCTGAGGCTTCAGCATCTTGATGAGTCAGTGCATAGACTCTTGCCTGTCCTTCCTCTCTGGGTCATAGCTATTGTTGTCCAGTTGTTTGGGGTGGAGCTCAGCGTTGATGTTGCTTCCGTAGGCAATCCTTCGACATGTGCCCCGGTTGTTGATAATAAAAACATACGCGTTGTCCCATAGGGCATGAGATGAAAACATGATCTGTCTTCCCACAGAAATAACATCTTATAACAACTTGATTGATAGGAGTTCCTGCTTGTTGATGCCCAAATTGTTTGCCTTTTCCTTTCTTTGAGGGTCCAAAATGTGATCCCTTATACGTAAATGGTATAGCACTAAAAGGTCGCTTTCGATCCTTTGCTTATTGTAATTCATTATCCAATTTCTCTACCACCAAAGCTCGATTTAACACTTCAACATATGTTGGTAAAATCAGTACTGCAACAGACTTTCTAATTGATGATCGAAGTCCCCTCTCAAAATGACAAGCTTTTTGACTTTCATTAAAAGCAATATATGAAGAGAACTAAGCCAACTCAGTGAAATGATGCTAAGGAACTCTTGTTGTTTCTCAAAGCGAACTGAATCAGCAAAGAATTGCTCATAAAATGCATCTTTAAACTGCTCCCAAATTACCACATTACCTCCTGCCTCTAACATCCTCCTTTTTTAGGTCCACCAAGTGTCTGCCTTCCCTTCCAAAATGAAAGAAGCAAAAGGCACTTTTTGATTTTCCCTACATTCGATAGCTTCGAATGTCTTTTCCACTTGATGAATCCAACGTTCAGCAAAGATTGGATCTGGCTTGCTCTAAAAAATTAGTGGTCCCAATCTCTTAAAGTGATCTAAAGTATTATTCCTACCCCGTGGAATTTCATCTCGTTCCTCCTGACGCTCAAAGTATCCTCTAATAGTATTGAGGACTCCGTGTACGTCATCTTGAGCATTGGCGGGTGCTGGGGCATAAGGGGCATTCTGCGAAGTCGGAGAAGCTAGCCAATAATTAGTGACAGGTGTACGGGAGGACTGGGTTTGCTCTACGATGCGTGGAGCTTCTAAGTTATTATTTGTTTGAACACCTCTTCGTGTGCGTAGACCAATAGTATTGCGACCATGAGCACCCCGAGTTAAAGGACCACTAATCTCTAGAATTGGCTCCATTACTCCTATAATAGGTTAAAGACAATCATAGGTTAGAGTCAATCAAGGGACCTAATACACCTACAGGCTCTAGACCATGCTATGATACCATAAAAGTTGTCACATCCTGGATTTTTTTTTTATATCTTCCCACATATTTAGGCCAAATAGATAAGTATCACTTAATTCATCATTCATAAACATTTATTACAATTCATTTATTACAATCCATTTATTCATCGAATCATAAAAAATAAACATAGTGATGTTAACTTCAAGAATCATCCAAGTGGCTCTACCTAGCGGTAGAGGAAGGTCCGCTCTCCATTGGAATCCGATTTAGTACTAGAGAGAGGCTGCTCTGAAAATCAAAAACAAAGAAAATTCAGCAACGCTGAGTAGAAACCCCAAAAGTCAACTCAAAATGTATACATGATCAAAATTCAATCAATCATCTCATTAGCGTATATCAAATACCCGAAGGAGCACTCCCCCAACAGCGGATAGAGAAGCTTTATCCTACGGGATGAGTTTGTGTTCTCCCAACAGCGGATGGAGGCAAACTCATATCGCACTCTCAATAATGGATGGGGTGGTGTCCCATACCTGCCAAAGTGGGGACACGTTCCTCCCAACAACAGATGAAGGAACCGTCCAACTGCCATGGCCCACTAATCCCCGAAGGGAATCGCCCTACCTGCTCTCGGCAGGAAAATAATATAATCTTACACTGGTCATGTCTATTTCGGGATGAAATAATATATTTAAAACGTCTCTTTCAAATATCATCAATATCAAATAATATAAATTAGCCCTCAATTGACTTAAACTCTAGGTTAATCAATTCAATTTGAACTCAATTTACTAAAGCCTAACTGAACTGATCTCTAATCCTTATTTAATTGGTCTAGAACCACCCTAGACTAGTATAATTTAGATTAGATTAAGTTCAATTTAAGTTAAACTAACTTGAATAAGTCAATAAATTCGAAATCACCCTGAATTGATCTAGACTAATCAAGTCTAGTTTAGTTCAATCAATATTCGAGCTCTAGTTCAACAATAATATTGGGCTATATTGAGTCAATCCATCTACTGGTCATGTGCATTATACATGATTGAGCATGTATTACACAAAACTGGCCCAATCTTGGCCCATGGACTAGTCATGTACGTCGCATGTGATCGCCTATAATGGTTGGGCTGGGGTAGCCTACGGGCCAAGGCCTAACCCGTGGGTTGGGCCTGACCTGTGAGCAATTTCATTCCAAATAATATCCAATTTCATATCATAGCATATACCCATTAACAATATAAATAAAAACATAATAATGCATTAAAAGATAGATGAGGAGAAAAGCTTTAATAGAAGGAAATAACATTCTAAATTTGACTAGAAATCATAAGACATTAAAAGAGGGACCTGGAGATAAGTTTTAATACAAGGAAATAGCCTTCTAAATTCAAATAAAAACCATGTTTTCAACATATATGAAATTTTAACATATTCTAATCATATTTTTAAATCATTCAGAATAATATATTTTAAATTTCAGATCACTAGAAAAACATTGGCATCCCCAGGTCCAGGTCCTTTACGCTGATCATTACTTAAAACAGCTCCATAAGAAGATTCAGTCCAGCGATTACCAAGAAATTGCTTGGGTTCTGAATCCTGATTTTATTTATTATAAATCAGGCTGCCAGAATTCACATGACTCCGTTCCATGCTACATTTCTTGTTGCCTTCAGAAGTTGCTACTGGTAATCTTAGTGTATGTGCCTCAGATCCATTCGAAAATTCGCAAAAGGTGATCAACCAGAGGAGTACAGATGAGGAGATACAGGCTTCTCATTCGGATAAGTCTCCTGGGTGACACCATTGGAGGAATGTGCGCCTACTTAAGGTTATGGAGATTTTGGACGGTTAGCTTTTCTAGCATGATCAGCGTGAGAAACAATATAATCATTAGCACTTGCATCTGTGGGCTCAAGAAATGCACAAGGAAGATTCTAATTTATCGACTTCACTGGATCAGGAAGAAGCCTAATGCTGTTTGACTCACACCAGTTGGCTCTTAATGCCTTAACAGTGTTATTTGGAATCAAGTTGGTGTGTCCTAAGTATAAGATTGAGACCTAGGACAAACATTGAGACCTTGATCAAGCCAATTCCGGATAAAAGCCCGCTCATATTGTTTGACCAGAAGCCAGAATGACTGGGTCATACATCAGCTCTAGGGAAAGTGGGCAAGAAAAATCTGCAGGAATGGGAACATCATTGATACTGTGCAACTGCTTACTTTAATAAGTAAATCATGTAAGTGAGACGAGCAATAATTCGATCAATGTTCTGTTAGATATTTTTGATACTAAAATATGTTTCTAAATTATTATAATAAAAACATAAGAAAATTAATACGGAAACGAAATTACGTACCTCTAGTTATTATTGTCAAGAATTTCAGTAATAATTTTTTCTTGAATTTTGATACTTCTCGACTCAGAACTCTCGTTTTAGATAGAATAGAAAATCCTTTAGACTTAAAAGAGATATTGAGTCCAGAGACCAAAACTCTCGTTTATATAGATATTCTCCCATCAAGAACATTTATTATCATCAACTCATAATATTCAAGAATTAATTCAAATTTATAACGTTTGGACCATAATGAAAAATATTAATGATATTAAATTTAATAATAATGGTTCATTTAGAATGAAAAATCGAAATATTTAATCCATAATAAATAAAAAAAATTGATTATAATGAATGATAAACTTAAGGATAACAGTTACATTATTAATAAATAAAATATTTAATAATAACAGTTATATTCTCCCACTTGGTCTATACATTTAGCTTAATAATTTGAATTAATATTTATCGAACAACTTTCTTAAGAAATAAATACATGAATCATAACGATAAGTCATCTAAGAGTAAGTATTATCATCCATATATCACGATGTATTTAGTTTTTTAATCTTAATATGGTAATATTACTTAATGAATAAACCTTATATTTATTCTTGGTCCAATATCAATATATTTTCTCAAAATAATGTGCACATGAATGAAAAAAAAATTATAATATATATAAGAGTTTCAATACAATTACAAAGTGGAACCAAGTCCCATTTTCTCTACATGATCCTTGAATTTCAAAGGTGACATGCTTTTAGTCAAAGGATCAGCAAACATCAATTCAGTGCTAATATGCTCAATGACCACTTTCTTTTCTTTTACACGTTCTCTAATGGCTAAATACTTAATATCGATATATTTAATTCGACTTCTACCCTTATTATTTTTAGCCATAAAGATAACATTTGAATTATCGTAGAAAATTCTCAATAACATAGAAATAGAATCCATGATTCTAAGCCCAGAAATGAAACTCTTAAGCCATACAAAATGTGAAGTAGCCTCAAAATAGGAGACAAACTCAATTTCCATGGTAGAAATAGCAGTCAAGGTCTACTTGGTGCTTCTCCAAGAAATAGCTCCACCAGCCATTATAAAAATATATCTTGATGTTGATTTACGAGAATCAACATAATCATCGAAGTCTGAATCTGAGTAACCAATCACATCCAAATTATATATATATATATATATATATATATATATATATATATATATATATATATATATATATATATATATAAAAGATGCTTCACTTGTATCCTTCATGTCAAAATTTTTAGAAAGGAATTGTTTCACCTCATGCAGCAAACCCTTATAATTGGTTACAAGAAAAATATCATCTATGTATAAGACACGGAAATATATTTTACTCCCACTGACCTTCTAGTAGATGTATTAATCCATAGGATTTTCAACAAATCCAAATGAAGAAATCACTTCATAGAATTTAAAATACCATTGGTGGGAGGCTTGTTTTAAACTGTTTATAGACTTCTTAAGCTTACAAACCAAGTGTTCACCAACACTAGAGGAGAAACCTTTAGGTTGTTTCATATAAACTTCTTCCTTTAGATCTCCATTAAGAAATGTTATTTTCACATCTATTTATTGCAACTCAAGATCAAAATGAGCAACCAATACCAAAATGATACGAAAAGAATCTTTCTTAGATATAGGAGAAAACATCTCCGTATAATCGATTCCTTCATTTTGAGTAAATCTATTTACAATTAGTCTTTCTTTGCATCTCTCAATGTTATCTAATGAATCTTTCTTGGTTTTAAAGACTCATTTTCAGCCAATAGCCTTTGCTTCATTAGGCAATTCTACAAGATCCCAGACTCCATTGCTCATCATAGAATTCATCTCTTCTTTAATGGCATCGTGCCACAAATTTGATTCTTTACAACTCATGGCTTATGAAAAGGTTTCAGGATCATTTTTGGCTTCAATATTATAGTCAGATTCTTATAGATATATAACATAATCACTAGGAATTGCTGATCATTTGTTTCTAGTAGATCTTCTTAATGTTGTACTAATGTTTCCATGAGGAACTTATGGTTCATCTAGTTGTTCAAGAGTTTGTTGTAATTTCTGAATTGCTTGATTTATTAGAATACTATTAACAACTTGTGGAATTTCAATGAGTGATTGTTCAACACCAGTTTATACTTGAGGAGTGCTATAAACTATAACAAATCTATCATTTGATGTGGAAGGTTGAGATTCTAGATGATCATGTGTAGAAACTATATTCATGAAATGATCGCTCCCACTAATTATGTCATCCTCAAGAAATTTAGCATTTCTTAATTCCACAATCCTAGTTGTGTGAGATGGACAATAGAACCTGTAACCTTTAGACTTTTTAGTATATGCAATGAAATATCTACTAATAGTCCTCGGGTCTAGTTTCTTCTCTTGCGGATTATATATCTTGACCTCAAACGGACATCCCCAAATGCACATATATCGTAAACTCGGTTTCCAACCTTTCTATAATTCAAATTGTGTCTTTTGGACAGTCTTGGTTGGAACTCGATTTAATATATACATAGTTGTCTTTAGTGCTTCAGTCCACAAGAACTTAGGAAAATTGAAGTTGCTAAGCATACTCTACACCATGTCTAATAATGTTCGGTTTCTTCTTTCTGCAACACCACTCTGGTTTGGAGAACTAGGCATAGTGTATTGGGCAACAATCCCATGTTCTTGAAAAAACTTAGCAAAAGGACCAAGTTCTTGTCTATTTTCAGTATATCTACCATAATATTCTCTACCTCTATCTGATCTTATAATTTTCATTTACTTACCATATTGGTTCTCAACTTCAGCCTTAAAGACTTTGAAGGCATCCAATGCTTCATTTCTATTATGAAGCAAATAGATATACATATATCGTGAGTAATTATCTATAAAGGAGATGAAATATTTCTGACCATGTATATCCTTGTCTAGACAACATATATCAGTATGAATGATCTCTAATATGTCTGAACTCCTATTAGCACTCTTTTTGGACTTATTGATCTGCTTTCCCTTAATACAGTCCACACAACTCTTAAAATTAGTAAAATCAAGAGTATTAAGTACCCTATCATTAATTAATTTTTTAATTCTCTCTATAGAGATATGTCCTAATTGTTGAATCTCGTATTTTGATGATGAAACTACTTGATATATGTTTATGATTTAATCTGTGTTTTGAGTGACGCAGGATGCTTCGATCAGGATGAGACAATTAAAGCAGGAAAATCATGTTGTGCCGGAGGAACATGTCAGAAGATTGGACGTCGGGCCGGTGGATCGGTCGACGTATCGACAGAAGGCTTCGGGCCGTGGACTCGGGCATCGGGCCAAGAAGAGTGGGTATTGTGCCAAGGATATCGGAGTTGCGGAGCCAACTGGCCGATTGGGCAATAGGCCGCAGGAAAGGACGATGCGCCGAAGAATCAAACGAAGCGTCGAGGGACCAATGACATGTCGGACAACTTGGTTAATTGCTTTGGATTAATTATCTCGATCGAAGTTTTGTTAAGATAAGTGTGCAGGATTAACTACGATGAAAGTAAGACATGCAGCAAGAGTTGCGCCGGAGTCATGACAATGATCACGTTGGGAGTTCAAGAGCTCGACGGAAGTTCGGACAGTCGTCGGAGGTTCTGCGGGAAAAAATCCGAGAAGTCCAGAAGCTTGCCAAAGGAGCTCGTCGGAACTTGCCAAGTGGATTGTCGCAAGTCTAGGAGTTTGTCGGAAGTCCGCAGGAGGATCACCGAGGGTTCGTCGGATGATCGACGGAAGTTCGTCGGAAACTCGCCGGAAGAAGCGATTGACGCACCGGAGCAAGCTGCAGAATATGTCTTAGGAAATAATCGTAGTTAGCACATTGATTAAGTTAGAAATGGGAGGTGATCCCATTAGCTTAATCTTGGGGCAATTGGGCCCTTGAAAGAATCAAATTGGGCCGAATGGATTAACCCATTCGGACCCTGATTGCTGTGGGAGGTGCAACCGCCCAAGCCAGGAGGTAGCACTGCCCAGGCTATGTCTCCCAGTGAGACTGGGCGGTGCAACCGCCCCAGCCAAGAGGTGGCACCGCCCCGGGCTCAGTCTTCGAGCGAGACTGGGCGGTGCAACCTCTTCTGTCAAGAGGTAGCACCGCCAGAGCTCAAGTTTCGAGCTCTGCCAGGCGATGCAACCTCCCCAGTCAGGCGGTGCAACCGCCTAAGCTCGGTCTTCAAGCTCTGGCAGAGAGGTGCAATCGCCCCTGATAGAGGTGGCACCGCCTAGAGGCTCAGTCTTCGAGCTCTGCCAGGCGGTGCAACCGCCCCAGTCAGGAGGTGCAACCGCCTGATCCCGGAATTCCGGGAATTGACAGATTTGAGCTCCAAATTTGAACTGGGTTGGGGCCTATAAATACCCCACCCATTCAGCACTGAAAGCACAGAACACACACTCGAAATCTTGCTGTCTTTTTTGGTTCTTAGAGCTCAAAACTGCTAGTTCTCCTCTTTCTGTTCTTCAAAGTTTGAGTTGTAAAGAGAGGAGAGAAAACTTCTGTAAGGGTTGTCTCCTAAGCCCGTCGGTGACCTCGTCGGTGGAGGAAGCCAAAAGTGGAGTAGGTCAAGATTGACCGAACCATTCAAAATCTCGGTTTGCATTTCCTTTGAGCATTTTACCTTCATTGCAAACTTCTCAATAGCTTACTGCCCTCTGCGATTTTACAAACGAGTTTCAAGGTTCAGATGTAAATCTGCGTTTAGACGTAAATCTGCATTTTCGTATGATCATCATATTGCAGATTGCATTTACGTTTTGAGCTTTACCATAACTGCACACTACCTTTATACTCCTGCTTAAACTGCGTCTTATCTAATTAAGTGATTTACGAATCAGCATTTAGACGTAAATCAGTTTCTTCGTACGAACGTCGGATTTCAGTTTGCGCCGATATTCTGATTTTCATCATAGCTGCAAACTGCCTGCATAGTTTGACTTTAACCTTGCTTAGTATCAACTTTTATACAGAAGTTGTTTTTATCGTTCGAACGCAGCTTTCGATTTTAATCGCAGAAAGTTTTCCGCTGCACTAATTCACCCCCCCCCCCCTCTTAGTGCTCTCGATCCTAACAATTGGTATCAGAGCCCGGTATTTCTCATTTCGGACTTACACCCGAGAGAAATGGCTCTTCGTGGCTTTCAAGAGGGCTTTTCGGTTTTTCGTCCACCGTTGTTTAACGGATTGGACTACACCTATTGGAAGACCCGAATGAGGATCTTTCTTATTTCTATGGATGTTGAACTTTGGAATCTTGTCGAAAATGGTTTTTCGAAGTCTTCTCTTCCAATGATCGAATGGTCGGATTTAGAGAAGAAGCATTTTTCTTTAAACGCAAAGGCTATGAATGCCTTATTTTGCGCTTTGGACAAAAATGAGTTCAATCGGGTTTCTTTGTGCGAAACGGCTTTCGATATTTGGCGCACTCTTGAAATCATACATGAGGGAACTAGTAGAGTCAAAGACTCGAAAGTTAATATTTTACTGCATGATTTCGAGCTTTTTCAAATGAAGCCAAGCGAAACCATTGGTGACATGTACACCCGTTTTACGGATGTCGTCAATGGTTTAAGAGCTCTTGGCAAATGTTTTTCGAATTCTGAACTTGTGAACAAGATTTTGCGTTCTCTTTCTAAGAAGTGGGATTCAAAAGTAACGCCTTTACAAGAAACAAAAGATTTAAATATTTTTCCACTTGAAGAACTAATTGATTCATTGATCACATATTAAATGACGTGCAATGTACGTGAAGAACTTGAGAACCACCTTCCAAAGAACAGGAAGGATTTGGGACATAGAACATTTGAAGACCACTCGAGCATAAGCTCAAGTGATGGTGAACTTAAACTACAAATGAAACAAAAATTAAAAAGTAAAAAGAACGGAACTACTTGCTTTGAACGCAAGAAGAAGAACAAAAATTGGGATGAATCGAGCTCCTCCGAAGACGAGGAGAAAATCAACAAAGGCGAGGTGGCAAACTACGCCTTTCGACGCTGAGGTAATCAAAATGCCATTAATTTACTTTGAAATTACATGATGCTTTTCATAAAGCATTTTTCTTTTTTATTTAATTTTCTTAAAAATTACATGTTTAATAATTTTATAATAAAAATACAAACAATTAGGAATCATGCTTATCATTTTAGTAATTTTGAAAATAATCATGAAAATTGCATGTTTATGATAAACAAAATGATTTTGATTAAAAATACCTTATGAAATCATGCTATATGTGGTTGAGAAGTAATAATGTGTATCATGTTGATTTCCATTGTTATTTCTCGATTTTGAGTATATGAAATCATGTTTAATTTGAAGTTATGATTAATGAGTATATATTTTTGAAATTATGTATGATGATTCTTGATATTTATGGATTATCAATTTTCATGATAATAACAGTGGCTTTAAAAAAAAATTGATGCATGTTTTCATAAATGAAAAGGCATGCTAACATGAAATCGACCACTTAAAATGAAACACTTAAAAAGGGGGAAAATATATTATCAATGAAATCATGAATCTATTTATGTTATAAATTTTGTGAGCCATAAAAATGATTTTGATGAATTAAATTTGAAATGAGTTTTATCAAAATCATGATCTTGATTTATCAAATTGAATGAATTGAAAATGAATGATGATTTTTCTCTTGAATGATTGTGACTTGTATTCCTTGTATTCATGATATAATTTTTATGCAATTCTTTATATTCATGAAATATTTATCTCATCACCCAATTATTTCTTTTCAATATTCCTCAAGTGATGATATGAATGCATGAGATATTCATGAATTTATTTTGATGTATGCAAATGAGAAGTTTCGATCATGCATGGTAGGATGCAATGTGACAAATTAATACCATGATGATTTGAAATATTTATGATTTGGAATGATGCATATGCTTTTTATTATGATAATGTATGATGTATCATAAATGCTTAAAAAATTAAATAAATAAATGTTTATATCATGTTAGATGGTTTTACATATTATGCATGATAAGCTATAGTGATGAGTGAAACAATGATTGAAATAATATGAATGATGATTTGGAATCATGCATATAATAATGAGGTTATATGTTTTAAAAATGTGCATGTTTTAATTTGAAAATATAATGATGCACAAATGAGATTGATACTAACCTTTGTCATGATTTAAAAATTGATGTAAAGGGTTTTTCCCTTCTTTTTGACAATGACAAAAGGGGAGATAGCTAGCTTGCACAATTCAAGAAGAAAGCAAAAATTGCACTTCTCAAAAGAGAAGAAATTGCTATCTTAAACATCACCAAGGAATGCTATCTTACCTATCTCAAGAAGCAAAACTTATATTTCAAGAAGCAAGAGTTGCTTTCTTGAACATCTCAAAATTGCTAGCTTGCGGGCCTTAAAATGTAGAAATTTTTTGCTAGCTTGTATATGGTAAACTTACTATCATACTACCATGATGATGAGCATGCCTTATCTTCATGATTATATTTGAAAAACTATGGCAAAAATATGTCCGAATGATTAAACGAGTTAAAATTATTTTTCGGACTTTTTTGATTGAATGATCAAATCACTTGATTGCCATAATGATTTTACACAATTACTTGCCATGATTACATGTTGGAAATTATGTGCTTGAATACAAAAATTTCCATGATAATAAGCATGTTTTACCTTCATGATTGTAATTGAATATCTCTAGTAAAACCCTGTCCGAATGTATGAAAGTGTCAAATTTCATTTTCGGATTTTCTTGATCCTAACAATTGGATTTTCTTGATACATTATCCTCTTCCGAACTTAACAAGCATATGTCATATCAAGTTTAATTCACATCATTGATTTTTGACATATGGAATCATCTAGCAAATGCACTTATCATGTGAAAAATATTTTTCGAGAAACATATTTGATGATTCCCTCTTGTAAAAGGAAGATATTTTTACATACAAGGATTTGACTCACTTACATATCTTAATCCTTGCAAAAATGAAGTGTGCTTTAATATCTTATCGATTTGAACTTCACATATGGCTTTCCTCCTTCATGTAAAAAGATAACAAATAAAAAGGAAGAAGCAATAAAAGCTATCTCCATGTCATGTTTTCCTCGAGATGTTTGCATAATTGGTATCCTATCACTCACTGTTGGAAAATGACATGAACCAACTTATGGCATCGCACTTATATTTAAAATTTGCTTATATCGTTCTCCTTGTTGTTGATGACAAAGGGGGAGAAATATATAATTGATACTATGAGCGCCATATTTGAAGAATATGAATAGATGTTATGAATGCCATATTATGATGAGATATCAAAAGCAGCATTCATATGAATAGGTACTATGAATGTCATATCATGTTAAGATATCAAGAACTTAAATCGCAATTTTACATGTTGATATCTTACCATTTGATGATAGCAAACATGCATGATGATAACAATAGATATTATGTTTTTCATGCAATGAGTTGAACCAATATCATAAACACTTGATTGTGGTACTTCTCCTTTTTGTTGATGACAAAGGGGGAGAAGTATGTTGATGACATGACATGTTATGCATAAGTTTATGCATAAGTTCATGATGACGTGTTGCAAGTATTCATGATGAATATTGCAATGACATGAATTCAGTTTGAATTCAAGATTCTATCAATATAGCATATTGATAGAGGGAGTTTGTTTAAACTCCGGGAGTTAAGGTTAACTCCGTCATCAAGTAGTTGTCATCATCAAAAAGGGGGAGATTATTGAATCTTGTATTTTGATGATGAAACTACTTGATATATGTTTATGATTTAATTTGTGTTTTGAGTGACGCAGGATGCTTCGATCAGGATGAGACAATTAAAGCAGGAAAATCATGTTGTGCCGGAGGAACATGTCAGAAGATTGGACGTCGGGCCGGTGGATCGGTCGACGTATCGACAGAAGGCTTCGGGCCGTGGACTCAGGCATCGGGCCAAGAAGAGTGGGTATTGTGCCAAGGATATTGGAGTTACGGAGCCAACTAGTCGATTGGGCAATAGGTCGCAGGAAAGAACGATGCGCCGAAGAATCGGACGAAGCGTCGAGGGACCAATGACATGCCGACAACTTGGTTAATTACTTAGGATTAATTATCTCGATCGAAGTTTTGTTAAGATAAGTGTGCAGGATTAACTACGATGAAAGTAAGACATGCAGCAGAAGTTACGCCGGAGTCATGACAATGATCACGTTGGGAGTTCAAGAGCTCGACGGAAGTTCGGACAATCGTCGGAGGTTCTGCGGGAACAAATCCGAGAAGTCCATAAGCTTGCCAAAGGAGCTCGTCGGAACTTGCCAAGTGGATCGTCGCAAGTCCAGGAGTTTGCCGGAAGTCCGCAGGAGGATCACCGAGGGTTCGTCGGATGATCGACGGAAGTTCGCCGGAAACTCACCAGAAGAAGCGATTGACGCACCGGAGCAAGCTGCAGAATATGTCTTAGGAAATAATCGTAGTTAGCACATTGATTAAGTTAGAAATGGGAGGTGATCCCATTAGCTTAATCTTGGGGCAATTGGGCCCCTGAAAGAATCAAATTGGGCCGAATGGATTAACCCATTCGGACCCTGATTGCTGTGGGAGACATAGCCTGGGCGGTGCAACCGCCCCAGCCAAGAGGTGGCACCACCCCAGGCTCAGTCTCCGAGCGAGACTGGGCGGTGCAACCTCTTCTATCAAGAGGTAGGACCACTAGAGCTCAAGTTTCGAGCTCTGTCAGGCGGTGCAACCTCCCCAGTCAGGCGGTGCAACCGCCTGAGCTCGGTCTTCGAGCTCTGGCAGAGAGGTGCAACCGCCCCTGACAGAGGTGGCACCGCCCAGAGGCTTAGTCTTCGAGCTCTGCCAGGCGGTGCAACCGCCCCAGTCAGGAGGTGCAACCGCCTGATCTCGGAATTTCGGGAATTGACAGATTTGAGCTCCAAATTTGAACTGGGTTGGGGCCTATAAATACCCCACCCATTCAGCACTGAAAGCACAGAACACACACTCAAAATCTTGCTATCTTTTTGTGGTTCTTAGAGCTCAAAACTGCTAGTTCTCCTCTTTATGTTCTTCAAAGTTTGAGTTGTAAAGAGAGGAGAGAAAACTTCTGTAAGGGTTGTCTCCTAAGCCCGTCAAAAGGAGTGAATCTGTAAGAGGGTGGTTGGCCTTCGCCTATTGAAGGAAGGCCTCTAGTTGACGTCGGTGACCTCGTCGGTGACCTCGTCGGTGGAGGAAGCCAAAAGTGGAGTAGGTCAAGATTGACCGAACCACTCTAAATCTCGGTTTGCATTTCCTTTGAGCATTTTACCTTCACTGCAAACTTCTCAATAGCTTACTGCCCTCTACGATTTTACGAATGAGTTTCAAGGTTCAGACGTAAATCTGCGTTTAGACGTAAATCTGCGTTTAGACGTAAATCTGCTTTTTCTTATGATCATCATATTGCAAATTGCGTTTACGTTTTGAGCTTTACCATAACTGCACACTGCCTTTATACTCCTGCTTAAACTACGTCTTATCTAATCAAGTGATTTACGAATCAGCATTTAGATGTAAATCAGTTTCTTCGTACGAACGTCGGATTTCAGTTTGCGCCGATATTCTGGTTTTCATCATAGCTGCAAACTGCCTACATAGTTTGACTTTAACCTTGCTTAGTATCAACTTTCATACAGAAGTTGTTTTTATCGTTCAAACGCAGCTTTCGATTTTAATCACAGAAAGTTTTCCGCTGCACTAATTCACCCCCCCCCTCTTAATGCTCTCGATCCTAACACTAATCTCCAATATCATAACATAGAGGAGTCCTCATTAATATTACACCTTTTAGTACCAACGTGAATATGCATTGAACTTTAAATGTCATCATTTTGTAAGAAAATATGATAAAGACCATCAAACAAAATATCTTTCCCAACACAATCAAATTTATATAATAAACGAAATGATGTGTTTTGAAAATTAAATGAATATCCAATTGGTACGAGTTTGGAAACATAAATTAAGTTTCATAAGAAACTTAGTATAGAAAAGGTACTTTCCAATTTTAAAACAAAACCACTACTTAAAGTTAAAATGCATATTCTAATTACCTCCACATATGAGCCCATCTTATTATCTGATAAGATACTTTGCTTACTTCCCACTAGTTTCCTTAGGTTTTGCATATCCTGCAAAGAGTTTATAATATAGATTGTTGATCCAGAGTTAATCCACCAAGTGTTAATATTAACATTAACCATATTAGATT
>NC_088358.1:14582500-14587500 GCF_036884655.1 Musa acuminata AAA Group | reverse complement strand
CATTAATTTGTAGGAGAGTTAAGGCATCTAAATGTGCAAACTATCTAATGGGTTCTAGGTTTCCAAGTTCATCTAGATCAACATGTTTGCCCTTATGTATAGTTCTTGTTTCTAAATTTGAAAATCTAAGAGCTACTTCATTAGATCTAAAAAGGTTTTGGTCATATGAATCTCCTTCCACCCTCTTCCCTTTTGTTCTTGTTGATCTCTTAAGTGTCATTATCTAAACAAGATGATAGATCAAGAATATAAAACTGTGAAGAGTATGCAAAATAATGAGAAGATGAAGGAAAGATTTCAGATTTTACCTTATGGAGAATTCCTTAGAAGATAGAGAGCTTAAACCAACAAGAATCCCTCTCTTAGGTTTCTAAAGGTTAGAATGAGGGTTAGAGAGGTTTATAGAGTATTGTGGGAGTTCTAGGGAGAGCTCTCATAGGTTGGGGGTGGTTCCACCGTCGGCCCTAACCCCTTCTCTTATAAGGGAGTTCTCGGGTGGTGCCACCACCAATCCGAGCAGTGCCACTGCCAGGCGACCGAGCGCTCAAGCGGTGCTAACGTCGGTTCTGGCGGTGCCACCACTAGCGTGCCAAAGAAGAGAAAGAAAAAATTTCTTTCCTCCCCCTTTTTGTTTTTCAAAGGTGTTTGGTTCAAGATAGGATAGGATCTTGGATTGCGATTTAAGATGTCATTTGGAATCGAAAGAGAAGGAAGAAATCAAATCCATAAAAAAATGGAAAGACGATGAAAAACTCTTTGGAAAATACATTCAATCAAGCTTATTCTCAGGGACAATTTAACATGTCTAGTTCCCTTCTAATGAAGTCAAATTAGTCTTCATCTAAGGCTTTTGTAAAAATGTCTGCTAATTGATGCTTTGTATCAATAAACGCTAGAATGACATTATTGTTAAAGACATGATCGCGTATGAAATGATGTCTAACGTCGATATGCTTAGTTCTAGAGTGTTGAATTGGATTTTTGGTAAGACAAATGACTCTTATATTATCACATTTTATGGGTATGTTTTTCAAGTAAATTTCATAGTCTTCCAATGTATTCTTCATCCAAACAACTTATGCATAGCATGCACTTGCAGCAATGTATTCAGCTTCCGTCGTAGATAGTGCAACTGAATTTTGTTTCTTGGAAGTCCAGAAAACAAGTGCATGTCCTAGAAATTGGCATGTTCCGGATGTACTTTTTCTATCTATCCTGCATCCGCCAAAATCGGTATCTGCATAAGCTATTAAATCGAATTTATCGGATTTCGAATACCACAATCCAAAATTGAGAGTTCCTTTAAGATATCTAAAAATTCTTTTAACACTCTTAAGATGAGATAATTTATGATTAGATTGAAACCTAGTGCAAAGTCCTATACTAAACATGATATCCGGTCTAATCGCGGTGAGGTAAAGTAGACTTCCTATTATTCCCTTATACGTTTTTTGATCAAAGTTTTCACTATTTTCATCTATATCTAACTTAGTGGAAGTACTCATAGGAGTGTTTATCGCTTTTGAACCATCCATGTTAAATCATTTTAATAATTCTAATGTATATTTAGATTGATTAAGAAATATACCATTACTAAGTTGTTTAATTTGCAATCCTAAGAAGAAGGTTAATTCTCCTATTAGGCTCATTTCAAATTCATGACTCATACATTTGGCAAATGATTCACATAGTGATTCATCCGAAGAACCAAAAATAATATTGTCAACATAAATTTGAACAATAAGAAAATTATTTTCAAAATGTTTGATAAACAATGTAGTATCAACCTTGTCTTTTGTAAAATTATTTAAAATAAGAAAGGAACTAAGTCTTTCATACTAAGCTCTAGGAGCTTGTTTTAAGCCATAGAGAGCCTTAGTCAATCTAAATACATGATTAGGAAGAAGAGAATTTTCAAATCCGGGAGGTTGTTTAACATACACTTCTTCTGAAATAACACCATTCAAAAAAGTACTTTTGACATCCATTTGAAATAGTTTAAAATCATTACTACTAGCATAGGCAAGGAGCATCCTAATAGCTTCTAATCTGGCTACAGGAGCGAAGGTCTCTTGGTAGTCGATACTTTCTTCTTGGTTGAAACCTTTGGCCACTAGTCTAGCCTTGTTTCTAACCACGATACTGCATTCATCTTGCTTGTTTCTAAAGACCCATTTAGTCCCTATGACTAAATGGTCACTAGGTCTAGGAACAAGCTTCGATACCTCATTCCTCTCAAATTGGTTCAATTCCTCTTGCATTGCAATAACTCATGAATCATCTTTCAAGGCTTCGTCAATGTATTTAGGTTCATTTTGAGAAAGGAAGGTGGCGTTAGCACAAAAATTCTTGAAGGAAGAACGAGTTTGAACCCCTTTTGATGTATCTCCTATAATTAGCTTCTTTGGATGAGCATCTACATACTTCCATTCCTTGGGTAAGGAAATTTTGAAAGAAGATACATCCAAGTTGCTATTTTGAGGAGGAGGTTTATTTAAACTCAAATTATCAAAACTAAGATCATCATCAAAATCATTTTTCTTTGACTCAAAAATTTCATTAAAAACTACATGAATAGACTCTTCTATAACTAAGGTTCTTTTGTTAAAAACACGAAAAGCCTTAAAAACGGAAGAGTAACCAAGAAAGATGTCTTCATTGGATTTAGCATCAATTTTTCCTAAGGCATCCTTTTCATTCAAAATAAAGCATTTGCAACCGAAAACTTTAAAATAAGAAACATTTGGTCTTTTATTATTCCATAATTCATAGGGAGTTTTTGATAGAGATGGTCTTATTAGAACCCTATTCATGACATAGCAAGTCGTATTAACGACTTCGGCCCAAAAATACTTAGGTAGACTATGTTTATTTAATATGGTTCTTGTCATTTCTTGTAAATTTCTATTTTTCTTTCAACTACCCCATTTTGGTGAGGATTTCTTGGAGTGGAAAAGTTATGATTATATCCATTTGATTCACAAAAACTTTGGAAGTCACGGTTTTGAAATTCGCCACCGTGATCACTCCGAATTGATGAAATCATGAAGCCTTTTTCGTTTCAAATAAGTTTACAAAATTTAAAGAAACATTTGAAATAATCATTTTTGTGAGCCAAGAAATAGGTCCAAGTATATCTACTAAAGTTATCTACAATTATGAAGGCATATTTGCTTCCTCTTAGACTCATTGTGTCAATTGGTCCAAATAAGTCCAAATGAATCAATTGCAATAGTCTAGTGGTGCTAATTTGATTTTTTGGTTTGAAACTAGTTTTTATTTGTTTTCCTAGTTGACAAGCATCACATATTTTATCCTTAACAAACTTCATATTGGGAATCCCTCGTACTAACTCTCTAGATGAAATCTTAGATATTAGTTTCATACTTGCATGACCTAATCTCCTATGCTAAAGCCAAGCATCATCATTTAAAACAGAAAAGCACATTTCATTATTAAGTTCATCAAGGTTGATGGTGTAGACATTATTTTGTTTTAAGGCAATCATTGATATGTTATTGTTTGGTTTTTCAATAATGCACACATTATATTCAAATCTAACGATATAACCTTTATCGCATAATTGACTAATGCTTAGAAGATTATGTTTCAATCCATCAACTAGCAATACATCATCAATTGAAAAACTTGATTTGTTACATATGGTTTCTTTGCCAATGATTTTACCTTTGTTGTTGTCTTCGAAAGTGACATACCCTTCTTCTTTGCTAATGAGCATAAAGAAATGAGATGGATCTCCGGTCATATGCCTTGAGTATTCACTATCAAGATACCATCTCTTGCTCCTAGCTTATGAGTTTGTCTACAAAAGAGGATAGTTTTTAGGTACCCATTTGACTTTGGGTGTCTCAAAAATCGATATACTAATTTTGTCATTCATAATTTAATTATTTATAGTTCCTTTAGGAACCCATATCAACTTATGTGGACTAATTTTCTTAAATGGATATTTGTAAGCAATATGTCCAGATTTACAACAAAAGTTACATTTTAAATGAGGTGAAACATGTAATATGGGTCCTTTAATGAAGATGGTAGGGTTTTGGTGAGATCCTCTCACAAAACCAATTCCACTTCTATTTGCGACGTGACCCTTGTTTGCAAGGATCATGTCCAAGCCTTTGCTACCGACCTTAAACTTGTTTAAGGACTATTTAAGTAGCAAATTCTCATCTTTTATTGCTTCTAAGTGTTCACACTTAGTGCATGGAGAAGTTTGAAGATTATCAAGCTTATTTTGTAGTAAGACATGCTCTTTCTTTAATAGATTAAACTTCTTACTAATAGTTCTATACTCATCAAATAATTCATGAAAAGCGATAGAAAGTTCATCGAAAGATAAATCTTCATTAATTAAATCATATACCTCTCCTCCTAAAGCCATTAGCGCGAAGTTTGCCTCCTCTTTGTTGCTAGCTTCTTCATTCTTAGAATCACTTCAGTCATCCCAAGTCGCTTTTAAAGCTTTCTTCTTCTTCGGTTGCTTCTTCTTGGCTTGGGGGCATTCATTTTTTAAGTGCCTTGGCTTCTTGCATTCATAGTATATTACTTGGTCCTTTTATGTTCAAGTTTGTTTTTGGTATCATTTTTAAATTTATTCTTTCTTATAAATTTTTAAAATTTTTGAGTTAAAAATGCAATGTCATCATCACTATCCTTATCACTTGATGTTCCTTTCAAGTGGTCTTCTTGTGTTCTAAGTACCATATCCTTCCTGTTTTTTGGAATGGGGTTCTCGAGCTCTTCATGAGCATGACACGTCATTTCGTAGGTCATAAGAGACCCAATAAGTTCTTCGAGAGGAAATGTTTTAAGGTCCTTAGCCTCTTGAATAGCCGTAACTTTTGGATCTCAACTCTTTGGAAGGGATCTTAAAATTTTAGTTACTAGTTCAAAGTTAGAAAAACCTTTACCAAGAGTTTTGAGTCCATTGATGACATCCGTGAAACGGGTGTACATGTCTCCGATTAACTCACTTG
>NC_088358.1:14497500-14567500 GCF_036884655.1 Musa acuminata AAA Group | reverse complement strand
GGCAAGGAGAATCATTATAGCTTTAAGTTTAACCACAAGAGCGAAGGTTTCTTCATAATCGATACTTTCTTCTTGGTTGAAACCTTTGGTCATTAATATAGCCTTATTTCTAACCATGATACCAAGTTCATATTACTTGTTTCTAAAGACCCATTTAGTACCAATTACCAAATGGTCACTAGGTCTAGGAACAAGCTTCCGCATCTCATTTCTTTCAAATTAATTTAACTCCTCTTGCATTGCAATAACCCATGAATCATCTTTCAGGGCTTCATTAATTTATTTTGGTTCAATTTAAGATAAAAATGATGTATTTGTGTAAAAAATTTTAAAAGAAGAATAAGTTTGAACACCTTTTGATGTATCTCCAATGATTAGCTCCTTAGGATGAGCATCTATACACTTTCAATCTTTAGGTAAGGATTCTTTGGAAGAAGATGCATCTAAGCTGCTTGGGGAAAGAGAGTTTTCATTAAAATTTAAAGTATCAAAATTAAAGTCATCATCAAAATTATTTTTCTTAAATTTGGGAAACTCATTAAAACAATATGAATAGATTCCTCTATAATCAAAGTTCTTTTATTAAAGACACGAAAAGCTTTAGATATAGAGGAATAACCAAGAAAAATACCTTCATCGGATTTTGCATTAAATTTTCTTAAGGCATCTTTTTCAATTAAAACAAAACATTTACAACCAAAAATTTTAAAATATGAAATATTAGGTTTTTTATTATTCCATAATTCATAGGGAGTTTTAGAAAGTAATGATCTTACAAGAACCCTATTCATGACATAGCATAATGTGTTAATAGCTTCAGCCCAAAAATATTAAGGTAGGCTATGTTCACTAAGCTCTTGTCATTTCTTGTAAACTCCTATTTTTTCTCTCAACAACTCTATTTTATTATGGGTTTCTTAGAGTAGAGAAATTGTGGTTATACTCATTTAAATCATAAAAGTTTTTAAAATCATGGTTTTGAAATTTACCACTATGATCACTTCAAATAGAGGTAATCATAAAACCTTTTTCATTTTGAACTAACTTAAAAAAATTTAAAAAATATTTAAAGCAATCACTTTTATGTGCCAAAAAGTATGTCCAAGTATATCTACTATAGTCATCAACGATTACAAAAGCATATTTACTACCTCCTAGGCTTATTATATCAATTAGTACAAATAAATCCATATGGATTAATTGTAGTGGTCTATAGGTGCTTATTTGATTCTTTAATTTGAAACTACTTTTTATTTGTTTTCCTAGTTGGCATGCATCACAAACTTTATCTTTAACAAATTTAATTTTAGGTATACTTCTTATAAGTTCTTTAGTTGTAATTTGTGAAATTAGTTTCATACTTACATAGCCTAATCTTCTATGCCAAAGCCATGGATCATCATTTAAAACTAAAAAGCAAGTTTAATTACAAATCTCATCAAGATCAATACTATAGACATTGTTGATCCTTAAGGCAATTAAAGAACTATTTATATGTAGTATTTCTATAATACAAGCATTAGATTCAAATTTGATATTATAACTTTTATCACATAATTGACTAATACTTAACAAGTTATGTTTTAAACCATTTACTAATAAAACTTTTTCAATTAAAAGGTTTGATTTGTTACCTATATTTCCTTTGTCAATAATTTTTCCTTTGTTGTTGTCTCCGAAGGTGATAAATCCTTCAGCTAGTGAGCTTAGAGGAGTATCTTGGATCTCCGGTCATGTGCCTTGAGCATCCACTATCAAGGTACCATCTCTTGCTCCTAGCTTGTGATTATAAACATATCTACAAGAATGAGATTTTTTTTTAGGTACTCATTTAACCTTGGATTCTTCATAAATAGATCTACCTATCATTGAGTGATTTATGGTTCCTTTAGGAACCCAAACTAATTTGTGTGGATTATATCTTTTAAATGGATATTTGCAGGCAAAATGATCATATTTTTCAAAAAAATATATTTTTTTCTAAGTGAGGCATGTAATGTAGGTCCTTTAACGAAGATAGTTGGTTTTTATTGTGTTACTCACAAAGTCAATTCCTTCCTTTCTATGAACATGACTCTTATTAGCGAGGATCATGTTTAAATATTTGTTCCCTATTTTAAATTTTTCTAATATTTCTTATAATAATATTTTTTTATTTTTAAATGATTCTAACTCTTCACGTTGAGTATAAGAAGTTAACATACACTTATCATGCTTATTTTTAAATTTTTCAAGTTCACTAGAAAGAGAAACATAATCCTTTTTCAATAATTTATATCTTTTACCAACTAATTTACATTCATCAAACAAATCATAAAAGTACTTAATAGTTCATCAAAAGATAAATGAGATTCGATTGAGTCACTTACCTCATCGCCAAATGTCATTAATGCGTAGTTAACAACTTCTTCTTTGTTAGTTGGCTCCTCAGCTACGGATGTACTTAAGTCATTCCAAGTAGCTTTGAACGCTTTCTCTTTCTTTAGTAGCTTCTTCTTCACTTTAATACATTCATTTTTAAAGTGCCACAGTTTATTGCATTCATAGCATATTATTTGGTCCTTTTTTAGTTCACTTTTGTCCTTAATGTCTGTTTTATTTTGTTTCTTCATAAGAATTTTTTAAACTTTCTTGTAAGGAGTGCCAAGTCATCATCATTATCACTTGAGTTTTTACCCAAGTGGTCTTCTTTAGTTCTAAGTGTCATGTCCTTCATGTTCTTTGGAAGGTTATTCTTAAATTCATCATGTGCTATACATGTCATTTTATAGGTCATCAAGGACCCGATAAGTTTTTCAAGCAAAAAGTTATTGAGGTTTTTTGCTTCTTGTATTATCGTTACTTTAGGATCCCAACTTTTTGGAATGGATCTTAATAACTTGTTAACAAGTTCAAAATAAAAAAAAACTTTTACCAACTACTTTTAAACCATTGGCGACATCCATAAAATAGGTGTACATGTTTCCAATAGTCTTGCTTGGTTTCCTACGAAATAACTCATAGTTATGAATCAAAAGATTAATTTTTAACTCTTTAATCCTACTTGTGCCTTCGTGTGTGACTTCGAGTGTGTGCCAGATATAATATGTAGTTTCATATATAGAAACCCGATTAAATTCATTTTTATCAAGAGCACAAAACAAAGCATTCATCACTTTAGTATCTAAAGAGAAAGTCTTCTTTTCCAAATCATTTCATTCGTTCATTAGTTTGGAAGACTTCTCAAAACCACTTTCAATAATATTCCACAATTCGAAATCTATATAAAGCAAGAAAATTCTCATTCTAGTTTTTCAATATGTGTAGTCTGTCCCATTGAACATAGGAGGATGAGTGATAGAAAGACCCTATTGATTACCGACAAAAGTCATCTCTCTTAGGTTTTAAACCAAATAGAGAGTAACCTTGCTTTGATACTAATTGTTAGGATTAAGTTAGCACAAAGAGAAGGGGGGGGGGGGAGATAAATTAATGCTTTTAGAGAATTACATCAATCATGAAAATTCATATAATAAAACTGTATCAGAAAAATATTCAAGCTTAAAGATGTTAGTAGAAGAGTGATGAAGATGTAAAATAGTTACAAAGTAAGTAAATAGTAAAGAAGAGAAGGCACGTTGAGTTTATAGTGGTTTGGTCATTGTGACCTATGTCCACTCCTAATTCCTCTTCCGTTGAGACCACCGGCATCCATTATCGGTGTTCAATGGGCGAAGACCAACTACCCTCTTACAACTCTTTTTTCTTTTTATAAATTTAGGAGATAACCTTTTATAAGTCTCACACCTCTCGATCACAAAGCTAAAGGAGGAGGAGGACACTTAGCACTTTTTTAATACTTTTACAACCAAAGTCTCAAGATTTTTGTTCACACTTTTCATGCTATTTCATGTAGGAAAGAGTGGGGTATTTATAGGCCCCAATGGCTTCAAAAATAAAGCTAAAAAGTGTCTCATCTCGAGTTTCCAAGATACTGACAATACCACCGTTATTATTAGGTGGTACCATCACTTATAGATTGACACTAGGTGGTACCACTGTCTAGTCTGGTAGTACTATCGCCTGATAGAGTCTCGAAGACTAGGCTCTGGCAATACCACCGCTTAGCAATATTAACTGTCGGTAGTAACACCACCCAATCGGAGAGGTACCACCACCCAGACCACTTGGGAGGCCAAGCCTCAAGCAATTCCATCGCCCAGTCTGGGCAATAAAACCGCTTGACGTGGCTCTAAGTGGATGAATGGGCCATCTAACCGGCTTAATTTAGCCCTATTTAAGACACAGTTGGTCCCTAATTGAGTTAGTAGGATTTTTTCCAAAACTAACTCAAATTAAAGTCATAACTACGATAATTAATGCTAAAACAATTACGATACAAGGAATCTAAGTTGTCCGGCACGTCAATTGTTCAACCGAGCTCTTGATGAACTTCCGGCGAACTCCCGGTGAACTTTAGCGAGCTTTCAATGAACTCCCGATGAACCTCTGGTAAGCTTTCACTACATCGTCTGATCCTTTGGTGTATCCCTCGATTCATCTAGCCCGATGCCCGATCATTGACTCTGGCCCAATATTCGAATCTTCTTTAATTGTTTTACCTTTCTCATGATCGTAGTTAGTCGTGCATCATATATCTCAAGACATGGAATAGATCATTAATTCATCAATTGATTTTACCATCAAAATCTGAGATTCAATAGAAAATCCCCCTCGATCACAATGTAGTAGGAGTCAAACAACATTGAGTCAAACTGCTCGAGGAACTATAGACACCCAACGATCAGAATCATCTGCCTAGCATGCAAAGGCAAAGGGAAATGCAATAGCATCAATCGCATCGTTAGAAATAATCGAGTCAAGCGACGAGATACCTTCACAATCGCATTTAGCAACTCACTCAGTCTAGAGACATGATAGCAATACGGATAGTAGTACCTCGACAGATGATGGCGATGATGTCGGGTAGTCATTGGTCTCATCTACACAACTTGAGAGTGGTACATGGACTGAAGAGCAATATTTTACTCATACAACCCAAGATTCAGATCATGAAACTCGACAAGATACTTGTTAAGTTTATGCATAAAAGGGAAAGGTAGTGGATAAATTTGAGCAAATGCGATAGAGCCTATATGATATAGACACAGAATGAAACTCATCATATTCACAGCCATCATATTATAAAGAATCATATGACCGATAGTAGTACGATGATAGTTGGTCATACTTCCCCAAGCAATAGTATGATACGGAGCAGCAGATCAATAGCGGAAGTAGAAGTAGAAGCTCTAATATTCACCAATACATGCCTCAAGAGCCACCTCGGACACATGTGATTCAAGACGATTAACCTACGATCATCACCACATTGATACACCAATGACATACGGTGTATCAATACACTATATCGTTGGATCAATTTCAGAATTAGATCCAACAAACATATCATATTAATATGCAGAGCATAGGATCGAGGATCCCGATCCACCACTCGTGGAAATCCGTCATTCATTTTGGTAGTAGAATCAACAATCAGGTATATCTACATATATGATTATTTAATTTATTTAAATTTTAAAATTTATATTGTAACAAAATAATCTAATAATTTAAATAATTTTTCTGTAGATATTTTAATATTTATAAAAGTACAATCCGTAACGGATTGAAATAGGAACATTGCATAATGCTATTCTTCAAACCCTAAAAAAGATATATAATACTATTCTTACCTAATTTACATTAATTTTATTAAACTTGTACTATTACTATATTTATTTTTAACTTAAAAATTTTATCCTAATTTTTTTTACTTTTTAGATATTTTTGAAAGATTTTACGCATAAATTAAGTATATCGTTCGGTATGTCCTAACATACCATTTGGTATACTATATCGTAGCAAAACTCACAACTTTGATATAGTATAAAATTTCAATCCTCGATACAAACCACCGGTGAAAATTTATCCCCTCATCTGAATGTGCTTTAGAAAGGTCTTTAGATTTTTTGCTTGTGTCAAAATAACAAAGTTCCTCTAGCCTCAATCACTAAAATCAGTTACAGAAGCACTTCAGATTAAACATAAAGCAACGTGAAAGGTTGACTATTTTCGGTGTTTGGAAAAAACAAAAAAAACCTTACGCTCAATAAAACAAGCAACAATAACGTCCTACAACTTATAAATCACATTTGGCTGTAAAATAATAAAAAATGTTTTAGTTAACCACTTGAGCCAAGCCAAAGGAAACTTTCTCGTCGAATTTTAAATGAAGTCCAATCCTATAGAAACCTATATGTTCAGAGCTTAAACACTGTGCATAATCACCACACCTCATTTTAAACTTCCAACTGAAAATGCACCCCCTAAATTATGTTTTATTTTCTACAGCCTCAATGTTAAATATCATAATCTCACAGTCTCCTGATAACTATCTATCAACTTTAACACAGTATAGATCATCATCAGCCGCAGAATACACACATGAACTGGGCACTACAATTGAAACTTAATTTTGAGCAGATAAAGACAACACATTTTGGGAAAAAATTGACTTGTAGTCTCTACTACACAAAACCCGATAGGAATGACAGACTACCACAGTAACAGCAAAGGCCAGAATATAGTAATCAAGCAAACATTGAAAAAGAAGGCACGCATTGATGCATGCACAGCAAGAATAAATGCACACCAAATTAAGCAACATACAAACGCAGAAGGTCGATAAGGATGTCTACGCAATGAAAAATCCAAGGGCAAAGGGAAAATCCTTTTATAGTTTCAGCAAACATCAGGGACAACTAGAGAAAAAAATCAGAATCAAAACCGAAAAGTCATCTAAATGAGACTCATGGCAATTAGATAGCAATCTGAGGACAACGAGGTCAAGGAAGCTCATACAGCCACAAAGCAATCACTTGAATGATAAGATTTGAGGATCAGATTTCTGAACCAAAGGAGGTAAAGGTGATGCCCTTGATGGAAAATACAAGGAAAATGAAAACGGAAGACATCTTTGCAGAACAGCAGATCTTCATCGAACTCACTGCAAATTAATTAAGAGAAGACAGTGAAGATGGATGGAATCAGCGGCAAACAACCAAGACCATGGAGGAGAGAACTGGAGCAGGCAAAAAAGAAGAACAGGGAAAAGCTCAACCTTGAATTAGTTGACATGTCGCAGATAAGCACCAGGTTTCTTGATTTTCTATCAAATATATATCCCTAAAATATCTCCAAAATCATCTGCTTTGTAAATTGTTATCTAGCATCAGTTTTCTATATTATATTATTTTAATGATTATTGCTTTCATTTTTACAGAGAATATTGAACATTAGACATGAAATAGATAAACACTAATATCACTGTATTGCTTTCACTTTTACAGAGAATATTGAACATTAGACATGAAATAGATAAACACTAATATCACTGTTAAAGAATCAAATGAAATTTAACAACAGAAATATATAAGTGATAAATTTAACCACAATGCAAGCTATTAACACAAGTAAATAACATACCTATGATTTTGCTTTGTCAAGTATTGGGTTTTCTTTAGTGTTCCTCTTTCTTCTTCAGTACTACAAAAAAAATAAACAAAAATCAGAAACAACTCTTAACCGATGTATGAATTTAGAGAAAGGATGAACGATTACTTATGAAGTAATTACACATTAATTGATGATTTGAATAAGGTTATGTTTTTGACTGCACAGACCAAACCAAAAAATATATAAGGTGATGCCCAACTTGTGGTGTATGTGTGGGATCCATTTACACAGCTAGAAGGAGCACAGAAACAACACATTGAATGTCATATGTCCAAGTACATGCAATTATGACCATCCCAAAACCACATTTCCTTTAACTACAATAAGTAAATTGTCTAAATAAGCACAACATACATGGACAAGGAAATGTGGCTTTAGTTCATACTCTGATTATGAGAGTAAGTAAGACTCATCCCCTTCCCTTCTACTTCTAAATATCTTTGTATGCGAATTGAATATTCAAATAGGACTTATGTATTAAAAAAATTACAAGTGCGGGGTGAAGATTCAAAGAGGACTAAACAACAATTCTATTTTGTTAAAAATGGAAAGAGTTGAGTGTTTTTATTAAGTTTGATCAACAATATAACCAGCTTTAAATTCTCATTTGAATTAAAATTTAATCTCATATTTGTTATCTTAATTAGTTTGACTTATACTTACTAATCTTAAACTCTCAACATGGTATCAAGACCAACATTAATAAAATAATATGTGAGAATTTTTTTAAAAAAATGTATTAGATCATAATTTAATCCGCCCTTTATTCAGATGATTGAACTATAGGTGTAAAGTATGGTTCCTTTGCTAAGAATTAAAAAGGTTGGGTGGCATATGTTCAACCTAAAATTTAATTAAGTTTAAAATTTTAAATTGAATTAATGTACAATCTCATGTATGTGAGCACTGACTAGTTTTGCTTGTAAGGCTAGCTTAGTGGTTTTCACAAGTTTCTAGAGTCATATTGTTATCCCTTGTAAGGAACTTATAAGCCTATTTGACAATGGCAATGCCATTATTATAAGGTCTAAACCCATTTTCATTATAAGGGTGGCAAGATATCACTAACAAGGATTTTTGTCCCATAATCTACCTTCAAAGAGTTCATGAGATATCAAAAATTCAACTCCCCAGCATGGACAGACTGACCAAAACATAGTAAACACATTCCACGCAGTAAAGTGCATACCTTTGCTGACGTGGTTTGTTTGTCATAGTAAATTCCTAATATATTAATTCTCTGATTGGTTAAACACACTTAATATTTTAAAATCTTTAAGGTGTTTTTTTTGCTAGATTTCGAGTTGGTACAGAAACAGTGGAATATGTCATCAACATTAACATATAGAAGTGACAAATCGTAAATTTTCTCAACAAATTAAAGGATGCTGGCAATCAAGCCTTCTTCATTAGCCTTATTAAGCACATTAGAGATACTGGGCAACTAAAATATAAAGATAGAGTGAGAGAGAATCACCTTAAATCAAAGACACCTTGTGATTGATGCAAGCACAGTTGGGAGAAGATTGTAGGCCTAGTAATAAGATACATAGGCCTCGTTAGTTTTCATTTGTGAAGGGCTCCGATCGCTGTCTTTTCTAGTTTGACATAACCCACACAAGAGGGGGACAATTTTTGCCTCTGAGGAGAACATCTGAATTATGGTATTTTGTACATAATGTCAGGAATTCAATTTTGTTGTAATATTTAAATGAGAGGTTTTGAACTAAACTCCATAGTTCAGAATTAAATCATATAAACAGAGAGTTTAGGATAGCCATTTCTTATATCTTATCATCATCAGCGATTTGATAAAGTGGGTATTTTTATTCAGTTCATGCCAACCAGCAAATCAAACAAATTCACTCACTCCTCCGACAGTGATAAAGGAAAGAAGAAAAGAAGAATAAATGCAGTAAATCAAACACAGGAAGTGTCTTCTTCCTTTTGTTCTTTCGGCTTGGTGAGGCTACTGCAAGTAGAACGCGAAGAAGGAGATGACGGAGGCGCCAAGGATGGCCCCGACAGCAGGCACGACGGTGGAGGAGCCACTGGCGGGACCGGGCGCTGGGGCCTCGGCCGCGAGGGCCGCGGAAGCTGAGGCGGCGGCGACGAGGACGGCACAGGCGATCTTCCTCATCTCCATGGGCCTGCCGAGTTGGGAAGCTGAGATGAGAAGGATGTCTTGAGTCGTCCTCCTCCTCCTCCTCCTTTGCAGGCCTGAGGAGAGAAGGGGAGGAGGGAGGTGATTATATAGGGTGGATCGGTGGTAGAGGTAGTGATTCGGCGCGCGGCCTTTGAGCTTATTTAGGGCAACACAATTACGTGGTTGCATGTGCATGAAAACTGGGCCTATGGAGAACGTTTTCTTGACCGATTCCTGTTGTTCATAAGCAAGGCTAAACTAAGAAACAAGAATATGATGACAGATCATTGCCTCGTAGGCATGTGCTGTAAAATTCGGGTTCATGCATGTGGTTGTTTTGATGATCACGTATTTTATGTGAATTCGCATATGTTTATTCATATTAAAAGATCGAAGGAAAAAAGAGAGGAGAAATAGATGTCGTCAGTTCTTGCATGGGTTACGTGTGCTACGGTATTAGTTGAGTGATCCTCCCTGCTTCTCTCCTTTAATTCTGTGAATGTGAGATAGATTTATGCCATTTTGCTTCAATGGTATTTGATACTTTACTTTCAATATGTTTATAATTTGAAAAATACTCAAATTCTTCTAAAAGAATTTTTCTTATGTTATAATATTTTGATTTGTTACTGTATTTTTGGTTTGTTATAATATTTTGATCACCATAACAAGCACATGATATTGTTATGGTACTGTAATGGTCTATGAGTAATGACATCAAAAAGACATGATATAATGTCACTTATAGTATTTTTTTATAATATTTATGGTATTTTTATATATTAATAAAATATTATAAATAATATTGAAAAATATTATAAACGAGCTAAATGAAAATACTGTAACAATTAAAAGTATTATTTGAAAAAAAAAAGTAAAAGAGGAGATACCTTTCAGAAAATACTCAAAATATGATAATTTTCTAGGGAAATCATCCTACTTACCTTTTTTTATTTATTGAGCAAAATACAACTAGGTTAGGTGATATACTATTGTTTGACTCTCTAATTTGTTTAAGTTAGAAATTACATATATATATATACATATGTATATATATATATATATATGTATGTATATATATATATATATGTATGTATATATATATATATATGTATATATATATATATATATATATGTATATATATATATATATATATATATGTATATATATATATACATATATATACATATGTATATATATATATATATATATATATTGAATAAAATCTAAAATATTATCCAGTAATATGATATACCAAATTAAATATTGAGAGTTTTAAATTTTAATTGATAAATCTCGAAGATATTAGATTATCAAAATTACTATGTAAAAGAGATTTCATATCCCTTTATTGATCATGATGATTAATACTATCATGAGACGATTAGATATTCCCCCTAAATTTTATCATATAAAAGAGGTTTAATATTCCTTGATTTGTTCATTATGCTACTATATTTTAGATTCTATATAAAGAAATTCCTTTTAATGTACTCTTTTTTCAACTAAAACATCTCCGGTACTTCATGTATACTTTGATGTGTAGGTGATCGCATTGTTTTACTATTCCATATTACTTCGAGGTAAATCTTTGATTTATTGGAGGAGTAAGAAATAAAGTGTTCTTACTTTGTACTGAAGCAAAATATCATATTCTTTGTTGATACTATTGAAGAATTGATATGGTTACACTATCTAGAAGTATTATTTGAATCTCCAACATTTAATGTCATTCAAATTGCTCACAATGATATCTATCATGAACACACAAAATATATTGAATATCATTTTATATAACATCTTCAACATTGCAACAGACATATTTATCAAGTCATTATCTAATTTAAATTCTTAGTTTCCAAACTTAAACTGATTTCCATTGTATCATCTTAAATTTGTAGGATATGTCAAAGTTACTATGTAAAAAGGATCATCATGATTTTTACCATCATGAGAAGATTAGACATTTCCCCTAAATCTTATCATATAAAAATAATTTAACATCTCTTTATTTTTATAAATCTCATAATTTATGAGATTAATTTGATTGTCTTTAATCATATAAATAGGATTGTGATGTCTATAACAAATACAATAATTAGATACCAAATTTCTTCATCTTTTGATACTCTCTTTTTCAATCTTCTCAAAGTTCTCTTTAATAAATGATAAAAAAAATTGACTTTGACTTTTGATCAAAAGGTTGAATGATCAAGTCTCGTGTTTGTCACCAACCAACAAGAAAAAACAAAAATAGAATAATGAATAGTAGTTAGGAATTGAGATGAAGTTATTTTGAAGTATATCAATATGTAAGTAATAAGAAAAGTAGAAGATAGAAGAGCACATATTCCACATAAATAAATTCAAACTTATGAAATACAAGAACAAAAAAAGATATAGTAAAATTTATATTTACGAAAATCAGTACGAGAAGAGACAATGGATGGAATCGTAACATAAAAATAGAAAAAGCCAAATAATTGTAAAGGCCCTTCATAGCATCTCATCTTCTAATCTCAATAGTATTTATGTTTTGTATAGAAAAATAAATATAACAAAAATGATTTAATAAGATCAAGTAGATGATTGAAACAAAACTCAAACCAATGCTTTCAATCATTCTTGTGTTTCTAATGTTTAATGTTAGGACCAAGTCAACACTAAGAGAGGGGGTGAATTAGTACTTTCGTAAAAATCTTAATGATTCGAAAAACTTCTCATTCCATGAAATCATATTTGAAAGATACTTGACTTGAAAGTATGTTCATAAGATAGTGAAAGTAATAAACAAGTAAATCATTTTGTAATATAAATAAAAAGCATAAAATAAATGCAAACCGAGTTTTATAGTGGTTCGATTGTCGTGACCTATATCCACTCCCGATTCTCCTTCACTTGAGGCCACTGGCTTCCACTACTGATCTTCCTTTAATAGGCGAAAACCAACTACCCTCTTACAACTCTTTCTCCTTTTCATAGGTTCAGGAGAGAACCTTTACACTTCTCTCTTTTACACTTAGACATCATTTCTCCTTTTAGAAGGACTTCCAAATATTGGAAAGAGGTGACTCTATACTAAGAGAGATTTATAACTTTTTTCACATAGATTATTTTCCTTTTTTCAACTCAATTTCGTGTTCTTTCATGCAGGAATAACTGGGATAATTATAGACCATAAATGACTTCAAAAATGGAGCCAAAAAATATCTCATCCTGAGTTTCTTGGGTCTTGACAATACCACCACCTGTGTTGGGCGGTACTATCACCTGCAATATTAACACTAGTCGGTACCACTGCCTAGTTTGACAATACCACCGCTTGACACAGTCTGGGAGACTATGTCTAGACGGCGCCATCGTCGAGTTTGGCGATGCCATCACCTAGGTCAAATATGGGTCACTAAATGGGTCAAACAACATACTCAATTCAGTCATAATTCAGGGCCAAACAACATACTCAATTCACCATCTCATTGTCATTGGTTTATCGACGCTTCGTCCAATCTTTTGGCTCATCGTCCTCTTTTGCAGTCATTTGCCAAATCGGCATATTGACCTCTACAACTCTGATTTACTTGACACAATGTCTGCTCTTCTAGGACTGATACCCGAACTTATGGTACAAAGCCTTCTACCGACACGTCGATCGATCCTCCAGCTTGACGTTCAATCTTCTGACATGTTTCATTCCGGCCCAACATTAATTGTTCCTGCTTTAATTGTCTCTTCACGATCGAAACTAGTCCTACGTCACTCAAAACGCATATTAGATCATAAACTCTATCAATTGATTTTATCATCAAAATTTGAGATTCAATATTTAACTCACATGAAAATGATTTTATAGGTTGATGACTATCTAAAATCTCATAGAAACTCTATTTCAAAGTTGATTAAGCCTTTAAATCTATTATTTATCACACATCTATATCTTTATCATGTCTACAAAATGATGCAAAATATGCCTCTATAGAATCAGAGGAAAATGTAGAATCAAAATATGCCACTTGGGTTGGAAGTTCAAGCTCAACAAGTTAGTCATTTCATCGGGTTGAATCGAAACGGTTCGGCTTACAAGTATTCCTCCACTTGCATCTTCTGACTCACAAAAATTCAAATTTCCTTCTCAATCGAACAAAAACTTGCTACAAAAACAAGCTATTTGGTCATGCTGAATCGAAAAGCCAATTGCCAATCAAACACTGAAATGATGTGCTTAAGAAAGCGAGTATCCTGCAAGTGTGTGGACAAAAAAAGATGGTTTTGGGCATCCATGAAATGGCCCAATCTGAGGTGCAAACTAATATCATTTTTCTTCTTCTTGTCCTTGCATGTAGATACTTCTAATCTTTTTCTTGCCATTGGGTCCTCATGGTGATCTTGTTAGTGGTCATCAAGTTCAGATGCTTATCTTAAGATGCAGGTGACTCTGATGATAGGTGAGTGCTTTAACTAGAAGAGTGCCGAGGAAGTCCACCAATGTCGATTGTCGACTGGAACAAAGGATGGACAGCGTGTTGGGAAAAATATGTTAACGTGGAGTAATTCTTTTCCTCTTTGTATATCAAAATGAGTTTCTAATCAAAATATCAACTTGATATCAAAATATAAATATCAACTAGAATAGCATAAACAATAGAACAATAAATAAATCATACAGTGAGACCAAATTTTTAACGTGAAAAACCTAATGCGGGAAAAATCACGAGACCGTAATTCACCTTAAACTTCTACTATCAATAGTAATGATAACAGGTTTATAGTAAATCTTCTCTAGAATAATCAGAGGATCATAATAACATCAAGAACATAAATCTTGACTCAAAAATAGCATATCATCATCAGATGGATCACATCAAAAAGGAATTCTAGGTTTCACAAAGTGGGTATAGTAGAAAAGTACCTCAGAGAGGGTAAACTTCAGATCAATACATTAGGATTCTTTGCATAAAATTTAGATCAAAACCATAATGTTTGACCACTGCTCTTCAAACGGAAAACTCGAGATCCTAATCTTTTTCTCTCTCTCTCTTTACGCGCTGCTGCTCGCTGCACACGCTCGCTACTTGCTGCCCTCTCTCCTTTTTCTCTCTCTCTGTTCTTCTCTCTCTGTGCCGTCACATTTCGTTGCACGCTCTCTGCCTTTTCTCTCACCGTCCACCGCCGTTGCTCGCTGCGAACCTATTTATCTCGTTAGCTGCCCTCAATTACTCTTAATTAATGAATTGGGCTCAAAAGGCTCGATTGTCCAAGCCTAGGGCTGGACCCAACACAGTGAAGGGTCATGGAGTTGGTGTTTCTTGTAGGACTCTGTCGATTGCCCATATACATCCTATTTATTCATCTCATCTCAGCACCAGACTCCGTTGATTCACCAATGCACTGCCCATACTGTTCGATGAAATGACCATGTAGCGAGTGCGCAGATGATGGAAGAACCCATAAAATTGTGGAAAAGAGATGTCAGAAGAGGAACTGCACTCCATCAAATGCCAAACTGAGCAAACAACTGATAGAATGAACGATACTGATTGCAAGACATAGAGAATCCAATCTTTAATGCTTTGAATTATCAATGAGAGCTTAAGGAGCTCTGAGAAAACTGTTAAGTAGAGCCTTCAGAAATCAATACATCTTCCACAGCCGTATTCAACCATCAGCCTGATCTTATTCATCCTGAAGGTGTTCTCGAGTTGTTCCACATCAACTTCGAACTCCCCTGCTTGACGTTGACCAGATTCCATGCGCATATGACCGAATCAATTGCCATCTTCACAGCTTCAGATATGGCAAAATCTTCTGCAGACTTTTGTTCATGACTTGTGACTCCACAAACTAATTTATTGATAGTAAATGCTGCGTCCAAGTACTACTCCTCCTTAAGTTGTATGTTTTCACGTGAAGATCAATCATCTCGAAAGCAGTTGAGTCCTCATCTTCCTATTCCTGGGAAGCGTAGAGCTTTCGGAGCTCAGGACCTCCAAGGGTTGAAGGCATCGACAACCCTTTTGTGTCAATGCTACCCATATCTTGTGTGAGTAGGACAAAGTTGCTATCACTAAAAGTGAAAAAGAAGGCAAAGGAGCACTAAATTTTGCCTGCTTTATCGGGAAGGGAACATCTTTCCCTGCATTTACACCAAGCTTGAGTGCATGATGGCCCAAAGAAAGAAGGAACTCCTTATCAACATCCAGCCAAAGTGAGAATGTAACAGTTGGACATGGGCAAGAGAAAAGAAGAGGAAAGAAAGGATTCCTCCGTTTAACTGATCCGAGACTTTAAGAAAGCGCTCTAGTCGATTAGTAGTCCAAGAATTCATCACTCTGGTCAAGTCTTGTGAACAGATACAAGAATAGATTTGCCTGCAAACAGTAAACTTGATCAGGATGAACCAGTTGAAACTCGAAACTATGTATGCTTCTGATGCACTAAAATCCTATGAACAGTTCAGATAGACAAAGGGGCAAAAGCATTGCTTCCTGACATTGCAGTACTCAGATATAAAGAATAGCAGAGTACGGCGACCACAACTCCTTGTGGCCGCAAATCTACCCTTCACATCGTCTCTTTTACCCTTTGGAGTCCTCCGTAAAAATTTACCCATCCCTGCTGTGAGTTGAGACAAAGATTCCCACCAGCGATCGAGCCATGAACTGATATGTGCACCTGCGAGAGGAATAATTTGGCCAGGTAGAAACCAATCATTAATCATGTGGGTGATACTGTTTGTAGAAGTGTGCTCTCTCTCTCTCTCTCTTTGATCGGAGATTATGGCCCCATGTTGATCTGGGGACAAGCTAACAGATCACAGGAAAGCATGAACAATGAAGAACAGTAGTATTAAAGCAACTGAAAAGAAGAAAATGTTGATGTTGATAGGAAGAGGGGATAGAGATATTAAATAGAGGAAGAGTAGGATAAGCTTTAATCTTCTATATTTCTCTCAAGAAAAATATTTTTACAATTTCAGAAACTCTATTTCACTCATGACCCAACATATGAGGTTTATATAGTCCCCAAAGATACATTATATTAATTGTATTCAAGATGAATCATTCTCTTTCAAGAAACCCTTTCAAGAACCAATAACCAATTTGACTTATCCTTCTATAGACTTCTAATCCATCTTTTCTTCTTGATGTAATGATTCTCCCACTTGATGCAATGAACCTTTTTATGACACTTGAACAAGTTTAATTCCAACATTCTCCCCTCTTAAACTTGTTCCATCTAGCATGCCAAGTTTTTCTTCGAAGTTGTTGAATATATACCTCTTCTTCAAGAACTCCATTAAGAAATACTGATTTGACATCCATTTGTAAAATCTTCCATTTTATTTGAGCTGCTAGAGAGATAAGTAATCTTACTGTCTCCAATCGAGCAACTAGCGCAAATACTTCTTCATAATCAATTCCATATTGTTGTTTATATCCCTTTGCAACCAATCTGGCCTTGTATTTCTCCACCTCTCATTTTGCATTTCTTTTTGTTTTGAAGATCCACTTAACATCGATAGCTTTGTGGTCTTCTGGAAGTGTAGTAAGCTCCAATGTATTATTTTTGTTAATGGCATGAATCTCTTCATTCATAGCTTGTCGCCATTTTTCATCTCTATAAGCTTCTTCGAAGGTTAATGGATCATATCCTACAAAAAGACAAAATAAAGAAAGTTCATCATTGTTAGTATTAATCCTTCGAGTCACATCATATAGGTCCTGAATTGGTCTTATCCTTCTTATAATTGGACTTCTTGAATCATCTGACCTAGGTGATGATTCTGGCAAAGCAACTTCGGTGCTTGCTTGTATTATATCATCTTCTTCTGAAACTACAGCTTTCTTATGCTGCTCATCACTTTTCCAGTTCCAAATCTGTTGTTCATCAAACTCAACATCTCTTGACATCACAACTTTATTTGTGATAGGATTGTAGAGTTTGTAACCACTGGAATTTTCTGGATAACCTAGCAAAATGCATTTTTGACTTTTATCCTCCAATTTTGTTCTCTTCTCTTCTGGTATCTTGGCAAATGCAACACTTCCAAAAATCCTTAAGTGATCAACTCTTGGTTTTTGTAAGCTCCATGCTTCTTCCGGTGTAACATTACCAATTTGCTTTGTCGGAAACCTGTTAAGCAAATAAACTACACAAGCAACAGCATCACCCCAAAATTCTTTCGGAATTTTTCTTTCCTTTAACATGCATCGTACCATATTAAGGATAGTCCTATTTTTTCTTTCCGAGACACCATTTTGTTGAGGTGTGTATGGCATGGTGAATTGATGTAGAATTCCATTATTTCTACAAAAACTTTCAAATTCATTTGATATATATTCACCACCTCTATCTGTTCTTAAACATTTAATCTTACAACAACTTTGTCTTTCAACCAAATCCTTAAATTCTTTGAATTTGCTTAAAACTTCTTTCTTTTCTTTTAACATGTAAACCCAAGTTTTGCCACTATGATCATCAGTAAATGTAAGAAAATACCTGCTTCCTCCAAGTGATACTGGATTGATAGGGCCACAAACATCTGAGTGTACCAGATCAAGTTGATTCCATGCTCTTTTTGTCCTTCTCACTTTGAAAGGCTTTCTTTCTTGCTTACCCATGACACATACTTCACACAATTTTGCTGGGCGATCAATTTTTGGCATTCCTGTCACCATATTATACTTCTCTAGAAGTTTCAAAGCCTCGAAATTTAAATGAGCATATCTAAGATGCCAAAGTGTAGAAATATCCTCAATATCAGCTTTAAAACAATTTGATTGATCAAAAATACTCAAATGTAGAGGAAACATTCTATTCCTTGCCATTTTCACATGTGATATCAGTGTTTTATTCTTGTCACGAATTGAGAGAGTCATATCTTTCATCTCAATTTCATAACCTTTTTCAAGTAATTGTCCCAAGCTTAAAATATTATTTTTCATATCAGGAACATAATAAACATCTGAAATGCATACTTCCTTGCCATTATTAAGTTCAAGGAGAATTTTACCTTTGCCTCTTACTGGTCTTTGAGACAAATCACCAAATGTAATGTTCCCGGAATAACTTGTATCTATTTCTGAAAATAGATCTTTGATACCACACATGTGATTTGAGGCTTCTGTATCTAGATACCATGTCATAGACTGATCATTTTTCAAATTTTCATAACTCATTAGCAAAACTTGATTTTCCTTCTTTTCTTCCTCAACAAAATTTGCTTTATCACCTTGATTGTTAGGATTATAATAACATTCATAAGAGTAATGTCCATACCTTTTGCAAACATAGCATTGTATTTCAGACCTTTTAGAGTTTCTGCCATGTCCACGGCCTCGGTCACGTCCTCGACCATAACCTCGGCCTCTTTGGCTATAATTTTCTCCAACATCTTCACTGTTTGGAGATTCTTGATTGGTCTGATTTCTGCCTCCTCTTCCTCTTTGTCCTCGTCCTCTTCCTCTTTGAGAATTTGATTCTCTTTTATTTTCAAGAGCAAACTTAGCTTGTAGTGCTTGTTCCATAGTTTTCTCTTCTCCTCTTTTTGTAATCCTTTGTTCATGAACTTGAAGGGAACCCATAAGTTCTTCTAAAGACATTTTTTCTAAATCTTTAGATTCTTCAATCGCAATAGCAATAAAATCAAATTTCGGATCTAGAGATCTCAATATTTTTTCTATTACTCTCTGATCATTTACCTGTTCACCATTTCGTCTCATTTGATGAACAATAGAAATGATTTTTGAGAAGTAATCAGAAATAGTTTCAGATGTACCTTGTTGTAGTTTTTCAAACTCGGCTCGTAAAACTTGTAGACGAAGTTTCTTTACCTTATCAACACCACCGAATGCTTTTTGAAGCATTTCCCAAGCCTCCTTTGAAGTATTTGCTGGAGCGATGATCTCGAACATTGTATCATCAAGGCCTTGGTAGATTGTGAACAAAGCCTTTTTCTCCTTCTTCCTTCTTTCTTTGAGTTGTTTTCTTCCTTCTGCATTCATTGCTCCTTCTTCTGCTGGACTTGGTTCAGCAAATCCATCTTCTACAAACTCCCATACATCTTGGGAGCCTAGAAGAACCTTCATTTGGATGCACCATATGTCATAATTTTCCTTTGTCAATCTAGGGATCTGGAGTTGGATGGCACTTGAGGAAGAGGCCATAACTTAGCTCTGATACCAAATGTTGATGTTGATAGGAAGAGGGGATAGAGATATCAAACAGAGGAAAAGTAGGATAAGCTTTAATCTTCTATATTTCTCTCAAGAAAAACACTTTTACAATTTCAGAAACTCTATTTCACTCATGACCCAACATATGGGGTTTATATAGTCCCCAAAGATACATTATATTAATTGTATTCAAGATGAATCATTCTCTTTCAAGAAACCCTTTTAAGAACCAATAATCAATTTGACTTATCCTTCTATAGACTTATAATCCATCTTTTCTTCTTGATGTAATGATTCTCCCACTTGATGCAATGAACCTTTTTATGACACTTGAACAAGTTTAATTTCAACAGAAAAAACTACAAGAAGGAGAGAGATCTTCCTCTATACTGGAGCAAAGGTTACATCAAACCCTACATGTGCAGGTTCAAAAGAAAAAGCTGATGGTGAGCAAAAGTTGATGGGTGTAGCTCATCCCATATCAATGGTGTAGAATGGAATGTGGTCTTATAACTAGCAGCTTGGAGATGTGCAGCAATCATCGTAGCAGGCCCTACTCCTCCCACTCCAGGATGTTAAAGCTCTTTTCTACAAATCTTCACTTTTAGGAAGAAGAAAATGATGTTCTTGTAACATAGTGGATATGCTTTCGTGGCTCGTCTCAAAAGAAGTGGGTTTCGTCCTCCTTTTTACGTCCAACTTTTTCTCTGTAAATAAGGCCCATGACATGGATCTTCAGTGTGTTTAGTGAGCATCTGAGAGCTGGAAACCTTACTGTCCTTTTGCCAGAGATCATCTTTGATCCGTTGATCACGTTCTCTCTCTCTCTCTCTCTCTCTCTTATTCTTCGTATCCAGACTCCCATCTTTTGAAACAGTGGAGAGACCGAACTACCCGGTCCTGGAAGATTCTCCATAGCCATCCTGCAAAGCTGGCAACCTACAGTGAGACTCAGAGTCATACGTTCCGAGGTTTTAGAGTAAAAGATAGATGACAAGCTTTGTTTTGTCTACGAAGCCATCAAATATGCCATTATCTTTGTTTCGCCTATACAAAACTATCTTCAAGATTAAGTAGTATCGCAATAAGCCATTTGCGTAACACAACCGAATGCAGAAATATGTCGTTTTGAGGTCTTCAATATATGTCTGAGCAAATCGACAGCATGCCTCACACAAGTCCCTCAGCCTCCTCGTAATTCCACTCGCGGGAGACAAAGCTGTTTCTCTGCTGGAACTGAACATGGAAGTGAACAGGAGAGAGGATATATATATATGTATATATATATATATGTATATGTATATATATATATATGTATATATATGTATATATGTATATATATATATATATGTATATACATGTATATATATGTATATATATACTTATATATACATATATGTATATATATGTATATATATACATATATATATACATATGTATATATATATATGTATATATATTTATATATATATTCTTTCTGATGGGGTCCTCCAGTACTGTGTCTCCTTGGCAAGGTTAAGAACAGTGGAAGTTGCACTCTTAGGAATGCAACATGAACATGACATGGAGTCTTACGTCCTTCTCGCTTTGGATTGCAGACATGTTGTTCAAGAATAAAGAAAAAGAAAAGATAACAACAGGTTTTCTGATCCGATAAAGTAGACCCTTTTTTCAGGTGGATGTTGGTGTCCTCCTGTGCATGCAACTCACAATATGGGTTATTATATTCGATAAGAAGGGCAACAAGGAGCAGTCTTACTCCATACTCCATAGAATATGTGCTGCAAAATACTTGGATGTAGGAGTGTTCTATTACAGAAGTTTCTGTTTTCTTTTTAGGTTTTGATAGAGTTCACGTACTTGTTGGAGAAGAGCTACTCGTAGGTATTGTTTGGTTTGATCTGGATGGCTACCAGTAGAAGTGGCCTCCAAGGAGGAGTCTTTGATACCTGACCAAGAGAACCAATGGGGAAGAAAGAAGGCTGCAAAGGGCAATGGCAAGAAAGGTTTTGGGTTTCGTGTACCTTAAAAGAATAAAGAGCTTCCTCTGCTATCCGCTGTGGATGCCTACAATAATAGGAGATAGATAGATAGATAGATAGTTAGTTTTGAACCTACAACCTTTGATAAATAAATCTCACCCTATCAAATCAATATTTCAGGTTGAAGTTTTTATTTTCAATGAATTTGGATAATTTTAATAAATAATAAAATAAATATCTATGTTGTGTTTTGAAGTTAGGTTATTTTAGTTTTCCTTCTTGTTAAATGACACTGATGGTGGGTTAAAATTTTTGGATGCTTGCTTCTCTTGGTATCAGATTTGATGTGATAAACTAATCCACACTAACAGGATATTAACATATGGACAATACTAAGTGACACGACACCCTTATGATATCTATCCACAAAGGGTTAGTAACCTCATGCAATCCCCTAAAAACTTGCAAAAAAAGAAATGAATTAGTTAAAGCGAATGCGTGCGCAAACTTCTTCACCCTACTAAAATATAAAACCTGGGATTGCACAAGTAAATTTTAAAGTAAATACTCTGCTAAAATTTGTAAGCTCAAAACGATCTTACATCCAAGACTAAGTAGTTGCATCGAATGGGAGTTTGTGTGGGTGATTTTGAGAGCATTATTTCAACACTGATACTTTTATTTTGGCACAACTCAGTTGAGTACAATTTTAAGTCGGAAAAAGCAGCTGACTCAGAGCATGAGCAAGTCAATATGCGATATTATGGTGGAAGAGGTGAGGTTTTGTCAGGTAAACCCACTGCCCTTTGTTTTGTAGAACCATTTCCAACGATCAATGACGTTCGTTCGTGTTCTCTGTAGTTCGATCATCTATTGGGTGTTTTCTGCATGGCTTAATTTGTAGTATTCTTGAAGCCTGCGACATCAATGCACAAGGAAAATGATTATATAAACTCCTTTCACCTATCTACTTTGGTTGGACAATCAAAATCTGACCTCATGAATCAAATATTGTTATTGGGTATATGTCCAAAATCCATGCATGCTCTAACAATCTCGTTGGATTCAAAATGATAGTAAATGCTCTTCTTAGGCTCCATGCCAAAATGATATAAGGTCACTTTGGATCATCCTCGGATACAAAATTCACAGTTAGCGGACAACCAAAGAAGGAAGAATATGTGATGGAGCATTGAAAAGGACGAGTGGAGGAAGCGTAAGGAAATCGTTTGCCTTGGATGGCCTCCTCCCACACGCCAACTGATGCACGGATGATGACTGTGGTTTGATATGACTTCTCCACATGCCAGCCTCGTGTTCACTGCCCGCCCCACCCCCCACCCCTCCTCTCTCTCTCTCTCTCTCTCTCGGAACGTAATCAATCTGCAACGAAGGTGTTCATGAATCATTCCAACCCGTTCGCAGTCCGAATCCTTACATTCCATGTGTCGTATGACGTGACTACATTTTTCTTCCCCTCTTCCTCCCTCCAGGGGATAGGTTAGGTCGGTAGATAGACCAATCATTCTGAGAGATCTATTTCATTCCATGTGTCGTATGAAGTGATTGAAGATCATAGAATATGAGAGAGAAAAAAAACCAGGATAGCTGGCAGGGAGAAGCTTATTTTTGGAAGTACCTCAAGCACTCAGTTTTAATATCGAGATCCAAAAGAGAGAGAATAACATATTAATATGACTAATATTTCGGATTAATTTACAATGGACGAGCAGAGCCTAGTATGTCATGAGCGGATTAATTTACAATGGACGAGAGAGAATAACATATTAATATGACTAATATTTGCTAACTTGTTTAACATGAATGAGCGAGGAGGAACATTGCTTGAAATATTTCTTATTCGAAATATCTCATCGTCACTCTATGAATATGAGATTAGCAAATATGATTCGAAATATAAAACTTCATTTCTAATCCTCAAGTAAAACCTAAATTTGACTTGAGTGTTGGAAGTGATCTTACCTTAATACGCCTCCTATCTTAGTTTGCATATGATGCTTACGATAAGAGAGATTTGATTTGAGGAAGTTATCGTAAAGCAGTATCTATCTTCTCAAAGATATAGTTCTCAACAAGTGACTACTTTCAGGAAGTGATCCACATGAATTTACCCCATGACACAACACATTATGTAAATAAAGATCAATACTCATAAGGTTAGTAATACAAGAATCATGGTTTGCAAGGCAACCCTACTTAGAAATTGATTTGTTGGTACATGACTCTTAAGATAGATATTGTTTGGTTAAATTGGAGAAGAAATGGTTTGTTGATGAGTTGATACTCCCATCGCTAATCATTTCCTCAAAGATTGAAAATACCATTTTCTCATGTCAATTATTGGCCTAATGGATGATAAACATAAATGAAACAAATAAATCATCAATTGAAAGTTAATACACTGAGAATACTAATCTCTAACTGAAATGGAACACTTTGGAAAGCCCTCACGGTTCTGAATGTGCGTCCTTGCATTTTACACTTTTGATTAAAATTTATCACCCAAGTAGACATCTAAGGAACATAAATATTACTGTCCAAAGAGTCAAACGGAATAAAAAAATTTAGGAATTCACTACTACAAGAATTCCTTAAAAAAAATAAAGAGTTGGCATAAAAAGGAAAAAGCCCTTTAGAGCATTAAAGGATATATATATATATATATATATATATATATATATATGTATGTACATATATATATATGTATGTACATATATATATATGTATGTACATATATATATATGTATGTACATATATATATATGTATGTACATATATATATATGTATGTACATATGTATATATATATATATATATGTATGTATATATGTATATATATGTATGTATATATGTATATATACACACACACAAACACAAGGAATAAGACTCTTCTTTGTGTTAATTCAGACTTGGATCCAAATGCCTCAGTGAATAAGCTTCTTCACTTCTTCTAGATCTATTAAAAAATTTCTACTTGAATTATTTTTCTTTTATCTTTTTTACATTAAGACCTTGAGATACATAGAATATCTATAAAATAATTAAATATTAATTTTTTAGGTTTTTTTTGTAAAGCGACATTGCCTCTTCATTTTTCATGATCAGATTAAAATTTAAAAAAAATTAAAGACTCATAGGACAATTGAATGCCATATTTTTAAAAAAAATAAGAAAATTTTCATTCATCCATGAAATTTGTAAAGAGAAAATGAACACAACATTCTTTAAAACCCTTCCTACTGAACTCTGTAAATTACATTTGAATCTTGCCTTAAATGATATATAATTTCCTCTTGAACATCTCAGAATTAATCTTAGAACTAATTTAAAATCAATCCAAAATTTCTAATTGATGAAAAACTAAGAGACTAAAATAAATACCTTGACTTCCCTTGATTAAAGTTATAGAGACGCTCTTGTGCCATTTGGTCAACACTTAAGTCTCCATAGTTCACATTTTGGAGAAGGAAGAATAGGATTTTCCCCATACATACATTTCAAATATTGATGTAAAAGAAGAATAGGAAACAAAACAAAGGAATGTCACATACCAAAAAGCATCCTCATTTATACTCTCTCTCTCTCTCTCTCTCTCTCTCTCTCTCTCTCGTGCATGTGTTTGCGCACCTCATGTTAACAGAAAAATGAAGAAAGAAGAAAAGGACATCCACAACTTAATTGCCATGAGTCAAAAGTAAACACCATTCACTGCTGATGGGCTACTTGTCCAGAATCCAAAGAAGAAGAGAAGGAATAATGAAGCAGTAACCACAAAACATTGCCCTACCGAGAATTGGTAAGTAGAATCTATTATGTATCAGAGGAACAGACATCATCAACACACGAGAAAATTGCTTTCTCTTCCTGGAGCACTAAGTTCTCGGGTTAGATGGTACGCAGGAAAAGAGAGAGAGAGAGAGAGAGAGAGAGAGAGAGAGAGAGAACTGAATCAGAACAAGAAATAAAGCACTGCAGATGGACATACAAGCTCGTCCGAACAAGGAAAAGAAATGAGGCAGTTCATATGTGCCCTAAACGTAGCAACTGGAGACTCTCATCTTGCTTCATTACATTATGGACACAAGCACGAACCAGGTAAGGGAGATACCAATGTATACCTTCATTGATTTACAGGACCCCGGTGACACTCATTTAGTTGGTGGCAATCTTGTTCGATCTCCGACGATGGATCGTCTTCCTCCTCGAAGCAGTTGATGCCGTAAGCAGCATGGCCATGCCCAAAGGACTTGATGTGGTCCTTCAGCGATCTCTTGTGCTTGAAGTCGGAGCCACAGATGCAGTACCACAGTTTTCCACAGTTCTTTTCATGGGTTCTCCAATCTCCTTTCACTGCGAAGGCCTTTCCGCACTTCCGGCACATGAACGGCTTGATGCCGTGCTTCCTTTTGTAGTGAGTTTGGAGGGTCCTGAAGTCCTTCAATGGCTTCGATCTTGGATGGTCTATGTTGTTCCTGCAGCCAGGCGCGCAGCAGTAGCACGGAAGCCTCAGCATGGCCGTCGGTTGGATGCCTCTTAGAGACTCTGGTCCCTTCCTATACTGTGATCCATGCCCCCACTTGTGCATCTATATTGTCACAACACAATGGCAGAATGACTGATCATGAGATCAATGGCATGTTACATACATTATCTTCAGAAACAAAGATGCTAAATAAGACGGAAATATAACTCCTGAATCTATTTGAGCTAAATTTTCTTTTTATATTATATTTGTGTTACTATATATAGTCGGTTATTAAATCTAGCATGCCATGTAGTAGTAATTCCATAAGAAGTCCAAGGAATAAGAAAAATAAAAGACATTTCTAGCTGGGAGTCGGTGGAGTTGAACTATATTTTCGATGAGTCGCTCAAAGAAACATATATTATATATATATATATATATTGTGGACGCGATGTAGCCCTTATTGTGTCAGGAAAATATTGTTCTTCTTGACATGAAGGTTCTGTTCAAGAGTTATACTGACATAAGTCTGCAACTCTCTTTTTGATCTGTTGCAATCTGAACTCTTGCGAGAAACAAGGGAAATCATGAGAATCCAGAGAGAGAGAGAGAGAGAGAGAGAGATGCAGATCGCCTCTCAATCTTCTGGGAAAGCAACTCAGTTGAGGATTCATATGGACTCGAGTTCCTGAGTTCATACGGGCTGAGCATGCTAAAGAATCTGATTTGCTTTACGGATTATCTGAGCCAACCTGGGAACTACAATTTCTTTTCAGAATTTTCAGACTTTTTGGAGAACGAAAGAGATTATTTGAGAATTATCACGACAACCAATGCTTCATGTACATATGGACAGCTCCCGGAAACAACAAAGGTATGAGGAACATAGCGTATGCCAAGTTCAATCGCATAAAAAGGAGGGATAGTTTCCAGGATCCATCTCAGCGGCCTGCAGTAGCAGATGGAGACAAGTGCCACATTGCTACACAGACCTTTACCATGCAGAAGAATATATCTCGGAATACAGAAAATCTTGAAGGTTCAAGATGAGAAACAAAAGGCATGTATGTCAAGGTGTCCAAGAAAAAGGGGGAAGAAATTGGATTACCTGCATGTTGTTGTATCTATTAAAAGTCTTGTAGCAGACAGGGCAAGAGAACTGGGTAGGTCCAATAAGGATTTGAGAAGGCGTGGGAATCCAGTACTGGCCTTTGTTGAGCCTCCCTAAGGAATTGGAAGGGTAGCCTGAGGTAACGACATCATCACCTTCTTCTTCTTCCTTTTCTGCGTTGTCTTCTGAGGTTGGGGGGAGTCTTGATACCAGATCAACTGCACCAGGGCTCGGTAGGCCTATGTGGAGAGCCACAGTCACGCCACCAACTTCATCATCAGCTTCATCATCGGCACGGGCGGCTTTGTTCCTACTCCCTCCGGCGGAGGCACTGCACGAGGTGTCATCCTCCTCCTCTTGGTGCCTCGTGGGTCTGAGGCTCAGGAGAGGGAGGGCTTCTCTAAGGGGAGGAGATGGAGGATGCGGCGGGAGTGAGCTGTGTGTGCTGAAGCTGTAGGATTGAAACGCAGCTGGTGGGAAGGATGGATCGGAGATGAGAGGGTAGTGGCTGTAGAGTTTGTAGAAATTAGAGTAGGGATCTGCCATAGCAGGAGAGGAGGAAGAAGAAGAGAGGAGGCTGTTGGGTTTGTGTAACAGCTTCCTATTGAGAGTGAAGAGGGAAGGGCGGAGAGAAGGTTGAGCAAAGTAGCTAAGCCTAAATAATTCGCTAGAGAGAGAGAGAGAGAGAGGGGTGGGGGGAGGAGAACAACCTGGTTGACTGGAACATAGAGAAGGGAAAGTTGCAGGGAGAGAGAGAAAAGAAAGAAAGAGATGGATGAATGTCTGATTGCAGAGTATGTATAGAACGAAGATCATTTACTGGATGACGATGATGAAGATGACAGTGTTTTTCACATACAACAAACTAAAGCTGGGCATAATGTAAACACTGAGACGAAACGAGAGAGAGATGAAGAGGAAGTGAGGCCCATCTGGGACTGGGATTCCATGCTGTCCACCACCCACATCTGTGGTTGCCCGTAGCTTTCTTCTCCCAAGTATATATGCACGTATGGTGTGTTAGTTTAATGGGGTCTACGAAGGCGCCTCCTCGTGTGCTTGCTTCACCGCGAGCAAATGCTTCGGTGGTCGAGCCACACGGTCGGTTCGGCTCGTGCCCACTAACCGACCAATTGAGCCATCACCCCCGAGCCAGCCTCACCTCCTCTTTTACTTTTGTGCATTACATACATACATAAATATATATATATATATATAATTCTATTCATACTTATTTTTTATGATTGATTCAAACCAAGGAGAGAAATGATTGAGTTGGCCTGGCTAAATCTTAGTATGATATTTTAACTTGCTCGTCAACATTGTCTTTTCATTTTTGGACTAAATAAAAAGGTATTGATGACTCGCATGATTTCAAGAGACTTGAATAGGAATATTTATCTACTACTTTGGCGTGTCTATCCCATTGGATACATATTGTCAGATATAAAATCGTTCATCCAAGGTGGCACAATCGATTGGGTCCGTTTCAACATTACACTATTCCACTAACATATTTTGTCTAAGCACATACTCTTTTGAGAGGAGATTTGTAAGATAAAAAAAGAAAGAGAGTCGAGGATTGATTAGCAATTACCTTTATCAAAGATCATGTATTAATAGGAGAGAGAGCTATACGAGGTCATAGCAACAAAGCAAAAAAAAAAAAAAATAATAATAATATAGTATAATTGTACGAAGAGAGGAGGCCCTCCCTTGTAACAGGGGAGGATGCCTCTTTTGTTACGAGGAGTCTTGTTGGAGGGTAAGAGCATTACCTTTAGTTACCATACATTCTCTCACACCTTTTTCCTCTTCTTAATAGGGGAGGAATGTACTTTTCATCCCCTTCTTCTTGTCTCTTAGACGAAGATGGATCGCTTATACATGGAGACAAAGAAATACGTAAATCAGGATAATCAAGGTAGATAGCTAGGAAAACCCCTCATAATACACATTATTTGTGCTAGGAGCTACTGTAATGATGGATTGAGATTGAACCTACAAAACATAAGTGATGACTAACCTACCATAATGACACATTACATGGGCGAGAGTTATCGATTTCATCTTGTCAAAGCCCCATGATACTCTTCAATTTATTAAGATAGGCTATGGTGCTACAGTGATGATGTGATTATCAGGAAATTCAGATGGACTCATATCGATATTTGACTGATGTTGTATATTCTTCCGTCACTAATATTTTTTTCGATCCATTTAGATCATATTAAACACCTTTTTCGTTTCAGGATGAGTTCGAATGACTGTTATCTGTTGTCATTTCTAAATATGAACTGAACAAAAGATAAAGAATTAGAGAATACGAAATGTACAAAATGTAGGCCATTGAATTAGTTTGGTAAAGGTGCCATCATTGGTGTTTGATGAGTAAACAAGGTGGAATAATTTGGCAGAGATTCTCGACGGTGATTGGAGGTGTTCAGGGACCCTCATGGACTTGGATCCTATGCTGAGCTTCTCGCCACTTTCACACGCGTGATGTGTATCTGTTCCAATATATGAAACATGCATGCTTCTATGTTTCTTTACTATTCTACATTTCATTTTCATGCAAGACTATTAAGTGACACCAAAGAAGTTGCAATCTTGTTTACTTGTGGGACTTCGATTGACTTTGATTACAATATTTTTCTTTCCAATGAATGATTCACGTGATTTCTATCAACCACACATCATATCGAGACACATAGAGAGAGAGAGAGGGTGACCTTTCAACGAGGGTGATTGGGGTTTCACCGTAAGCAAATTTGCACAATTCCACCTATGGAATCTGATATTAGGGGTTTGAACCGATCGGATTACCACTCAATTTGAGCGAGACTTCAAATGAGTGGTAATATTTTTTTAAGATTCATTTTAACTTATGTAATTTTCATAATAGATGTCTTAAATCCTTATGATTTATTTATATTTAAAATAATTTATATATTTTTAAAAACATAGTATATAAATCATTCCCATTAAATTTAAGTCAACAAACGTTAGAGTCTGCTTATTAACTCATAATAAATAATTAATATATTGATATATATAATTTAAATTTAAAAAAGGATTAAGGTATATTTTAGTCCTTACGGTTTTGGTCATGGATCTCTTAAGCCATTATGATTTACTTATGTCTAAAATAATATTCATATTTTTAAAAAAATAAAGTTTAAGTTAACAGATATTAGAGTTTGCTTATATGACATGCTAACTCATAATAAATTATTAATATAATAATATATAATTTAAATTAAAAAATAAGACCTTTATCAATGGCGGAAGGAGGCGTCGTCATAAAAGCGACCACTAGTAGTAGCATTGAGCCACTACTACTTAGCAGGGCATCATACACATAAAGCCACTCTCGTACTAATGACGAACTTAGGAGTTTCCGGTCCGACTTTAGGTGCATGTGCATCAACTAGTCTAACACTAAGTACATAGTGGTCTCCTAGTCCCTCTTCATTCTCTTGGGCATCTTCATCTCCACCGCATCCCATTTCGCCCTCTCTTATGACCCTACCCGCCATACCATACCTATGACGTGGTGGTCCAACTCTCCCTCACCTTTTCCTCCGGCCTCTCTAACCTTTGCTAGTCCGCTTTCATCTACCGCTATGGTCTTCATTGCTTCCTCTTCCTCAATAAGCTAGTCAGAGAGAGCGAGTGGGCATGGGAGGGCTACATAGACTAGCTCAACTGCTCCTTCTGTCTACTCTCTATCTTCATGATACCATGCTTCACAGGAGATGTGGCTTACAAGATATGGTGATACTTGTCAGGATCAGAGTGGGTGCCATTTATGGTAGAGGACAACATTGTGATGGGCGATGTGGTGGCATGCACCATGGAGCTGGCGAGTTGGATCTACCAAATGTCACTCATCAGCTCTATAGTGCATGCCACCACGTTGCCTACCATGGCACTGCCCGCCACCGCGAACGACACCCACTCCGATCTCGACGAGTATCACCATACCTTATAAGCCACCTCCCTCGCAAAGAATCAAAGGTAGGACAGGCCAAATGTGAGGGAGAACTGGACCACCACATCGTAGGTGTGATGGGTGAGGGTATAGGAGAGGACGAAGTGAAAGACGGTGGAGACTAAGACGCTTAGGAGAAAGAGAGACTAAGAGATCACTATGTGCCTAGCGTCGGACTGGTCAATGCACATCCACCTTGTTAGGATCGGAGTGGCACTAAGAGGGGGGGGTGAATTAGTGCAGCGGATTAAAACTTCGATTTTAGAAAATCTTTCGTACGATAAAAATAATGTTTCGTTTGAAACCGTTACAATTGCGTTGAAAGTGTACGTAATAAGATGAGGGCAGTGAACTTAGCAAAGTAAAGGTTTGCAGAAAGATAAATGCATAAACATAAATGCAAATCGGAGATTACGCCGATTTTAAAGTGGTTCGGTCAAATGACCTACATCCACTTGCGAGGCCCCTCTTCGATGAGGCTCCCACCTTCCACTAGCAAATCTCTTGAAATGGAAGGGTAAATACCCCTCTTACAACTCTTTACAAGCGGTTCACTCTCTTACAAATTTTCAGCAAGAAAGAAGGAGGTGAACACTAGCAAAATGAAAACAAGATTAGCTAGGACTTTTCTAAGACCTTTCTCTCAAACACTTGCTGCTCAAAAAGTTGTCTTCTCAGCTGAGACTTGAGGGGTATTTATAGGCCTCAAGAGGATTCAAATTTGGGCTCCAAAAATTTGAATTCTCTTATGTTCCCGATGCTGGCGGTGCCACCGCCCAGCCAAGCGGTGCCACTGCCCAACGCTCGGGTGCTAGACAGTGCAACCACCCAGCCCAGGAGGTGTCACCGCCTAGCCTAGGCGGTGCCACCGCCTAGGCCAAATCAGCTCACTGGTTGGGCTCCAAACTTGGCCCAAACCAGTCCGAACTCGGGCCCAATTGGCCCCTACTTGGGTTATACGATTAACACCTAATCCTAACCCTAATTAACATGCTAACTACGAATTTAAAGACATTTTCTAAGCTATTACAAAGTCCATAAGTCAAGACTTCTTTCGGCGAGCTTCCGGCGAACTTCCGACGGTCTTCCGATAAACTCTCAAAAACCATTCTACGGACTCCCGGCAAGCTCCTAGACTTCACGATTTGATCTTGGCGAGTTCCAACGAGCTTCTTCGGCAAGCTCCGATCTTTCTCGGTGAGCTTCGCAAACTTCCAACGAACCTTCCGGCGAGCTTCCGAAAATCCCTTCGGCAAGCTCTCTACTCATTCTCGGCTAGTTCCGACAGCATTCCCAACGAACCTTCGGACTTCCGTCGAACTCTCGAACTCGCAACAAATCCTTTGCGCTTGACTCCAGCACTTTGTTTTGCTTTATGTCTTCATCGTTATCGTAGTTAATCCTGCACACACAAACCAAAACTCAACTCCGATCTAGACAATTATTACAACGCGAATTGACATTTTGTTGCTCGGCACGTCATTGGTTGACGCTTCGTCCGATTCTTCCGTGCATCGTCCTCTCTTGCGGCTTGTTGCCCAATCGGCGGTTGACCTCCGCAACCCCGATATCCTTGGCGCAATTTCGCTCTCCTTGGCCCGATGCCTGACGTTCGAAGCATTCAGCCATCCAATATCCTGACGTGATCTCTTCCGGCGCAACGTCAATTCCTCCTGCGTCAACTGTCTAAACCTGATCGAGTAGACCTGCATCGCTTAAAATGCAGTTTAAATCATAAACACATATCAAGTGGTTTCATCATCAAAATACGAGATTCAACAATCTCCCCCTTTTTGATGATGACAACCACTTGATGACGGAGTTAACCTTAACTCCGGGAGTTTAAACAAACTCCCCCTATCAATATGCCATATTGATAGAACCTTGAATTCAAACTGAATTCAAGTCATTACAATATTCATCATGAATACTTGCAACACATCATCATGAACATATGCATAAACTTATGCATATCATGTCATCGACATACTTCTCCCCCTTTGTCATCAACAAAAAGGAGAAGTACAACTATTCTTTGTGTTTTTAATATAAGTTCAACTCATTGCATGAGAAACATAATATCAAGTTTTATCATCATGCAGTTTTGAAGCTAGAAAATTTAGCAAGTATTGCATCATGCTTAGGACATTCAAGCTATCAAGTTTTAGATATGCAAGTTTTATAGCATACAAGATAGCACTTTTGGTAATGTTCAAGATAGCAAGTTCTACATCATGCAAGCTAGCAAAATGTTTGAAAAAGTGATCAAGTTTTGCAACATACAAGCTAGCAAAAATGTCAAACTAGCAAGAGATAATGTTTTACATGAGGCAAGCAAACAATTTGGCAAATGTTACATTTGCATCTTCTCTTTTGAGAAGTGCAATTTTTGCTTTCATCTTGAATTGTGCAAGCTAGTTAGTTTGCCTCTTTTCATGATGTCCACGCTAGAAATTCTTGCTCCCCTTTGTCATTGTCAAAAAGAAGGGAAGACCCTTATATCAATTTTCATATTATGACAAAGGTAAGTATCATTCTTATTTGTGCATCATTATATATTCAAATTAAAACATACACAATTTTAATAACCTTATTTTTCATGCACGATACTGAAAAATAAATCAATCATCATTAATAAGCATATCATACATGATACTCAAACATTAAAATTTTCAAGCATTTATCAACATGTTGATCATGATACCAAACATTCATCATTTAAAGCATTCATGATACACATCATATGCAATACATCACATAAAAAGCATAAGTGTTGCATGCATCATTTTAGCAACAATTCGTAGCATTTCATCATATGACAAGATATCAGCAAGTAAAATTACAATGCTAGTTCTTGATATCTTAATATGATGCAAACATGGCATATAACAATCATAGCATTTCGATTATCAATTTACCATATATTTCGATGCAAGCTTCTTTTGATATCTCAACATAATTCAAATTTAAATATGGCACTTATAGTATCAATTCATATATTTCTCCCCCTTTGTCATTACCGAAAAGAAGGGAGAAATCGATGGCCAAAAGATTTTAATCATTATACAAGCCAACTTACAAAATCATGTGATGATATCAAGAAAATTCAAGAAGGACATGATTCATTCAATAAATCCTTTTAATAGAGCAAAAGGATTATACAACCAAGGATCATGATTAAAATATATCAATATCATAGATCAAGTCATGATTCGTGATTCATCATAAAGCAAATTAATTTTCAATCATCTCATAAGGCTTTTAAGGAATTTTTGAAACATAGGAGAATGATTAATTTAAGCATGCAATGTTTCAATTAAATTCAAGTCATGAATACCAATACTTTCATATTGTGAGTATCAATTCATGAATACCAAAAGATATTATTTGTGATTCCAATTTTACAAGATCAAGATTATGATTTAAATAAAACTTATTCAAATCAAATCGGTAACTTGAAACTTATAATCAAGTCATCAAAATCAATTTCGAGATTCACAAAATATCATGAAATCATTAATCTTGATCCGATGGGAAAAGCATTTTTGAAGTGATTCTTTTTTATCTAAGCATGCCTTAGTCATTATATGCCAAATCAAGATAAGCATGAAAGTTCAAGACATAAAAGGCAAAATCTTATAAAATAGCTAATCAAGCAAGATTTTAAACATCTATTTTCAAGCTAGAGTAAGTCAAGGATTCAATTATCTTATGTCATGAATTCCAATAGGCATCTCAAATTATCAACATCACATTAAAAAGATATTTCAAAAAGACATATCGATAAGTGATTCATTTGCATCATTTTATTTTTGGAAGATTCTCCTCTTTCGTAAATAAATCTAGGAGAACAAAATGAATTAAGGGAGATATAATATGATTGAAGCATTGAACATGATTCATACTTAAAATGTGTCTCATGTCATAAGTATGAATCAAGCATTTGTGAAATCCGAAATCATCCTCAAAATCACATTCAATAAATTCATACATGACAAGCATAGATTTATTGAAAAATCGATAAGATAGAGGATCGTATTTCATTTTTATAAATTTCTATTCATGTGATTTGTTTCTTATAAGCATTCCTTTACCTTTAATAAAACAAGTGTCAATATTTTAGATGGAAAGGTAAATTTCATAGAACAAATCATCAAGTATGATTCCATGATAACATCCTTTTAATATCTTGATATTCATCATCAAGTATGATTTCAAAAAAATATGTTTAAGAGAAATCATTAAGACCAAATACATGATACACTCATTTATTTTTAAAATATTCATCATGTTTATTTTCATGAGATTCACAAGATTGGTAAACTAAATTCATTAATCTCAATAGGATATAAAATTTATTTCCATTTCATATAATTGATTTCATGTGAGGGTGTTCAAATCTTTTTATGAAAACATGTATCATCATTTAAAATCAAAACAAAAGTTTCGTCATAAAACCGTCAAGACCAAACACATCAAAAATAAAACATCATGATATCACATCTATCATCAAAAGACTATCAAGAAATTCATACATAGATGTACATACACTTTGTCATCTTAATATGTCATGAGAATGTCATCTTAATTCATCATAAAAATGATTAAACCAAAAATATGTTAATCCAAAATGAGAGTATCAAATCAATATTCACTTCAAAAACTCATGCATGACATAAAATCATCAAAATACACATGCATGAATTAATCCTAAGCATTATATATAACTATCATCCATAATGTTGTATACATCATTCAACATTTCAAAACATAACATGTATGAAAACTTAGCAATATACTTTTCATGATCAAATATTTAATTTTTTCAAAGATGCTAAAAAGAAAAACATGATATAATTTTTGAAAAACAGATTTTTTTTTATTTCCTATTCCTACTATCTAAATTAAGAACTCATTAAAAACTTTAAGTAATTTCAAAATAATTCAAGAGAGTTGAGTTACTTACCTTGTAGTTGAAGCTCGTCAAAGCCCTCGTCATTTCACCTTTGGAAGTTCTTGATTCATCCTTGGTTGCCTTCCTCTTCTTTGGCCTCTTCCTCCGTTCAAGTTCATTGTTTATTTTAGATTTTTGTTTAATGAACTTATTAAGAGTTAGTGTTCGAAGTTCAAGTTCATCATTGTCCTCATCACTTGAGTCATCGCTCAAGTGGTATTTATTTGTCCGGAGTTCTAAATCCTTCCTGTTCTTTGGAAGGTGGTCCAAGTGTTCATTGTGTTCATTATGTGCATTGCGCACCATTTCATATGTCATCAATGAGCCGATAAGTTCTTCAAGTGGAAAAATATTTAAATCTTTTGTTTCTTGTATTGCCGTTACTTTTGATTCCCAAGCTTTAGAAAGTGATCGTAAAACTTTACTAACAAGTTCAAAATTCGAGAAACATTTGCCAAGAGCTTGTAAACAATTGACGACATCCGTAAAACGGGTGTACATGTCAACAATGGTTTCGCTTGGCTTCATTCGAAAAAGATCGAAATCATGTATTGAAATGTTAACTTTCGAGTCTTTGACTCTACTAGTTCCCTCGTGCGTGATTTCAAGTGTTCGCCAAATATCAAAAGCCGTTTCGCACGTTGAAATCCGATTGAACTCATTTTTGTCCAAAGCACAAAACAAGGCATTCATAGCCTTTGCGTTTAAGGCAAAAACCTTCTTCTCCGATTCATTCCATTCGTTCATCGGAAGAGAAGATTTTTGAAATCCGTTTTCGACAATAGTCCAAAGCTCGAAATCCATAGAAATGAGGAAGATCCTCATACGGGTCTTCCAATACGTGTAATCCGACCCATTAAACATAGGTGGACGTGTGATAGAGTGTCCCTCTTGCATGCCAGAGTAAGCCATCTCTCTTGGGTATTAAACCAAATATGAGAGTGAGCCTTGCTCTGATACCAATTGTTAGGATCGGAGCGGTACTAAGAGGGGGGGGGGGTGAATTAGTGCAGCGGATTAAAACTTCGGTTTTAGAAAATCTTTCGTACGATAAAAATAATGTTTCATTTGAAACCGTTTCAATTGCGTTGAAAGCGTACGTAATAAGATGAGGGCAGTGAACTTAGCAAAGTAAAGGTTTGCAGAAAGATAAATGCATAAACATAAACGCAAACCGGAGATTACGCCGATTTTAAAGTGGTTCGGTCAAATGACCTACATCCACTTGCGAGGCCCCTCTTCGATGAGGCTCCCACCTTCCACTAGCAAATCTCTTGAAAGGGAAGGGTAAATACCCCTCTTACAACTCTTTACAAGCGGTTCACTCTCTTACAAACTTTCAGCAAGAAAGAAGGAGGTGAACACTAGCAAAATGAAAACAAGATTAGCTAGGACTTTTCTAAGACCTTTCTCTCAAACACTTGCTGCTCAAAAAGTTGTCTTCTCAGCTGAGACTTGAGGGGTATTTATAGGCCTCAAGAGGATTCAAATTTGGGCTCCAAAAATTTGAATTCTCTTATGTTCCCGATGCTAGCAGTGCCACCGCCCAGCCAAGCGGTGCCACCGCCCAACGCTCGGGTGCTGGACGGTGCAACCGCCCAGCCCAGGAGGTGTCATCGCCCAGCTCTCGGGTGCTGGGCGGTGCCACCGCCTAGGCCAAATCAGCTCACTGGTTGGGCTCCAAACTTGGCCCAAACCAGTCCGAACTCGGGCCCAATTGGCCCCTACTTGGGTTATACGATTAACACCTAATCCTAACCCTAATTAACATGCTAACTACGAATTTAAAGATATTTTCTAAGCTATTACAAAGTCCATAAGTCAAGACTTCTTCCGGCGAGCTTCCGGCGAACTTCCGATGGTCTTCCGATAAACTCTCGAAAACCATTCTGCGGACTCCCGGCAAGCTCCTAGACTTCACGATTTGATCTTGGCGAGTTCCAACGAGCTTCTTCGGCAAGCTCCGATCTTTCTCGGTGAGCTTCGCAAACTTCCAACGAACCTTCCGGCGAGCTTCTGAAAATCCCTTCGGCAAGCTCCCTACTCATTCTCGGCTAGTTCCGACAGCATTCCCGACAAACCTTCGGACTTCCGTCGAACTCTCGAACTCGCAACAAATCCTTTGCGCTTGACTCCAGCACTTTGTTTCGCTTTATGTCTTCATCGTTATCGTAGTTAATCCTGCACACACAAACCAAAACTCAACTCCGATCTAGACAATTATTACAACGCGAATTGACATTTTGTTGCCCGGCACGTCATTGGTTGGCGCTTCGTCCGATTCTTCGGTGCATCGTCCTCTCTTACGGCTTGTTGCCCAATCGGCGGTTGACCTCCGTAACCCCGATATCCTTGGTGCAATTTCGCTCTCCTTGGCCCGATGCCCGACGTTCGAAGCATTCAGCCATCCAATATCCTGACGTGATCTCTTCCGGTGCAACGTCAATTCCTCCTGCGTCAACTGTCTAAACCTGATCGAGTAGACCTGCATCGCTCAAAATGCAGTTTAAATCATAAACACATATCAAGTGGTTTCATCATCAAAATACGAGATTCAACACACTTGAGGCAAGATTAGAAGCTCTTGAGCTCGTCGTTAGTGCTAGAGAGGCTACGTGCATATAATGCCCTACTAGGCAGTAGCGACTCGGTGTTGCTGGTGGTGGTCAATTTCAAGATGACGCATCCTCCTACCATTGATGGTGATTTTAGTTTTTCTTAAATTTAAATTACACGTATCATTATATTAATGATTAATTATGAATTAGTTGCCATGTAAGTATACTCAACCTTTGTTAAATTAGACTTGACGAAAAGAACTTATATGATATATTTTTTAAAATGTAAGGTCCATAGCCAAAACTATAGGGGCTAAAATAGATCTTAATCTTTTTTAAAACTTAAATTATATGTGTAATTATATTAATAATTTATTATGAGTCAGTATATCATGTAAGCAGACTCTAACATCTATTAACTAAGACTTAATAGGAAAGATTTATATACTATGTTTTTGAAAATATAAGGGTTATTTTAGATATAAGTAAACTATAAAAGCTTAAGAGGTCCATGACAAAGGCAACATGCGCTAAAATGAATCTTAACCATTTTTCAGTTAAGTTTTTAGTTGTATAAGTGATATATCGTAGGTTCAAGTGCACGTATAAGTATCATGTTTATCATTTGATGTAATAAAATTTTTTATTTTTTAAGAAGATAATTTAAAATCTCTATTGAATACACTTAGGTTCTTTTATATCATAGCATATCAAAGTCTTAAAACCATGACGAATCAAGTTCTTTTAAGTGTATTAGTTTCAAACATTATATATGTTAGCTTGAGTAATTTGATTTAGACTCACCGAATTTAAAATATTAACGATGTACCAGAGCTGGGGTTATTTATTGAATCTCATAATTTGATGATGAAATTAATTGATAAATTATTGATCTAATCTATATGTAGAGATAAGTGTTGCAGGATTAACTATGATAGCAATGAAAGCATAAAGTAAGATGTTGGGCTGGAGTCAAATATCAAATGATAGGTCGAAGATTTGGACTATGTATTGGAAGTTCATCGGGAGTTCGTTGGGAGTTCACTCAGAGTTCATCTGGAGTTCACTGAGAAGTTCATCGGAAGTTCGTCGAAAGTTCGTTAGAAGTTCGTCGTGAGAACAATTGACATACCAGACATAGATTACTTAGTTAAAAGTCTTAATTATCATAGTTAGACTATAAGTTGAGTTAGGATTAGGATGTTATCCCAATAACTCAGTTAGGGCCAATTGGACCCTTAATAGGGCTGAATTGGGCCAGTTGAACAGCCCATTTAGCACTTGAAGTTACGACCGGTGGTGGCACCGCTTGAGACTCAGTCTCCTAGGTGGTTTGGGCAGTGATATCGTCGGCGGTTAATGCTGTCAGGTGGTGATACTACCAGGGCTCCGTCTCCGAGCTTTGTCAGTCGGTCGTACCACCCAGATTAAGTAGTGGTACCGTCTAGTGTTAGTCTGCAAGCGATAGTACCACCCAATAATGACGATGGTACCGTTAGTACCTTGGAAATATGAGATGAGACACATTTTGGCTCCAATTTTGAAGCCATTAGGGCCTATAAATACCCTACCCTTTTCTGCATAAAAAGCATGAAAGTGTGAACAAAATCTTGAAGTCTTGGGGTGTTAAGTGTTGTAAAAGTGCTAAGAGTCATTCTCCTCTCTTTTTAAGTCTTGTGATCATTCAAGAGAGGTGTGAGGTTTGTAAGAATTGTCTCTTAAACCTGTGAAAATGAGAAAGTGCTGTAAAGAGGGTGGTTGGTCTTCACCCATTGAAAGAAGACTATTAGTGGATGCTAGTGACCTTGACGGAGGAGGAATCAGAAGTAGATGTAGGTCACAACGGCCAAACCACTATAAATTCCGGTGTGCTCATTTTCATTATGCTTTTTATTACTGCTATTACTTTCTAAGTTAATTGCTAGTTTCATTTACTCTAAAGTCAAGCACTTCCTTTAGTTTTCAACGAATGAATATCTGACAAAATTGATGATTTTTCTGCTACACTAATTCACCCCCCCTCTTAGTGTCGCTCTTGATCCTAACAATTGGTATCAGAGCAAGGTCACTCTCATTTTGGTTTGAAACCTAAGAGAGATGACATTTGTCGATAACCAAGAGGGTCACTTAATTACACATCCACTCATGTTCAATGGGACAGATGGAAGACTATAATGAGGAATTTTCTAATTTCTATGGATTTTGAGTTATGGAACATCGTGAAAAATGACTTTAAAAAATCTTCTCTTCCAATGAATGATTGGAATGAGTTGAAAAAGAAGACTTTCGCTTTAAACGCCAAGGTACGAATGCCTTGTTTTGCGCTTTAGATAAAAACAAGTTCAATTGAGTGTCTATTTATGAAACGACTTTTGATATTTGGCATACACTTGAAATCACTCACAAAGGCAATAGTAGAGTAAAAGAGTACAAGATAAATCTTTTAGTTCATACTTATGAATTGTTTCGGATGAAGCCAAGTAAAACTATTATTGACATGTACACCCGTTTTACGGATGTCGTCAATAGTTTTTCGAACTTTAAACTTGTCATCTCTTTAGTTCATACTTACGTATACTTACGTATTGCAAGTCATCTCTTGGCAAATATTTTTTGAACTTTGAACTTGTTAATAAAATATTGAGATTCCTTCCAAAGAGTTGGGACCCTAAAGTAACAACTATTCAAGAGGCCAAAGATTTGAATAATTTCCCTCTCGAGGAACTTATTGGGTCATTAATGACCTATGAGATGACTTGCAATGCTCATGAAGAGCTTGAGAATGACCTTCCAAAGATCAAGAAGGATATGCCACTAAGAACTCATGAAGACCACTTGAAAGAAAATTCAAGTGATGAGGACTATGATGATGACTTGGCACTCTTGATAAGAAAATTTAAAAAATTCATAAAAAGAAATAAATCTAAAAATGACACTAAAAACAAAATTAAACCCAAGAAAGAATAAGTTATATGCTACGAATGTAAGAAGTCAGGATATTTCAAAAATGAATGTCCTCAAGTAAAGAAGAAGCAACCAAAGAAAAAGAATATGCTCAAAGCGATATGGGATAACTCGAGCAATTCCAAAGATGAAGAACAAAGCAACAAGGAGATCGCTAACTATGCACTAATGGCTATCAGAGATGAGGTAAGTAGTTCATTAGATGCAAATTTATATTTTAATGAGCTTTTAAGTGATTTTCATGAATTGTTTCATAAATGTAGAACATTGAGCAAAAAGTATAATTCATTACAAAGGGAGCATGCCTCTCTTGTTAGTGATTTTGATAGATTAAAAATTAAGCATGATGATAGTTTAGCTCTTTGCACAAAATGTGATGAATTAGAAACGCTTAAAAAGGAGAATTTACAACTGCATGAAACCTTAGAAAAATTTGAAATAAGTAGCAAATCCTTAAACATGATCCTTGTATATAAGAATCATATTCATAGAAGAGATGGAATCGGCTTTGTGAGTAACATTCATAAAAATCCAACCATCTTTGTTAAAGGCTCAACATTGCATGTTTCACCCCGAAACAAATGTAACTTTTGTTGCAAATTTGGACATGTTACTTATAAATGTCTGTTTAAGAGATGTAGCCCACAAAATTGATTTAGGTTCCTAAAGGAACCGTAAAGAACTCCATGCAAAATGATAAGTAAAGTCAATCGATTTTTGAGGCACCCAAGGTCAAATAGGTTCCTAAAAATCATCCTTTTTTATAAAAATATTTATCATCACAAGCTAAAAGTAAGAGATGGTACCTTGATAGTGGATGCTCAAGGCACATGATTGGAGATCCATCTCAATTCTTTAAGCTTACTAGCCTAGACGAAGGGTATGTCACCTTCGGAGACAACAGCAAGGGTAAAATCATTGACAAAGGAACCATAGGTAACAAATCCAACTTTTTGATTAAAGATGTATTGTTTGTTGATAGCTTAAAGCATAATCTTTTGAGCATTAGTTAATAATGTGATAAAGGATACGCCATTAGATTTGAATTCAATGCTTGCATTATTGAACAACCACACAAAAATACCTTTATGATTGCCCTAAAACAAAATAATGTATACACTATTGACATTGATGATTATTGTAATAAAATATATTTTTTGGTTTTATATTATGATGCTTGGCTTTGGTATAAAAGGTTAGGTTACGCTAGCATGAAACTAATCTCTCAAATCTCATCCAAAGAATGTGTAAGAGGTATTCTTAAAATTAAGTTTGTTAAAGATAATGTATGTGATGCATGTCAACTAGGAATACAAATAAAAGGTAGGTTCAAACCAAAGAATCAAATAAGCACCTCTAGACTATTACAATTGATCTATATGGATTTGTTTGGACCAATTGATACATCAAGCCTAGGAGGTAGCAAATATGCCTTGTAAATATGGACGATTATAGTATATACACTTGGATATACTTCTTAGCACACAAAAGTGATTGCTTTAAGTATTTTTTTTAAGTTTTGTAAACTTGTTCAAAATGAAAAAGGCTTTATTATTTCATCAATTCGGAGTGATCACGGTGGCAAATTTCAAAATCATTCAAAATTTATTTGAATCTAATGGATACAACTATAATTTCTCTACTCCGAGAAATCCTCAACAAAATAAAGTAGTAGAAAGAAAAAAATAGAAATTTAGAAGAAATGACAAGAATCAAGTTGAACGAACATAACCCACCAAAATATTTTTGGGCTGAAGCCATTAATATGACATACTATGTCATGAATAGGATTCTAGTAAGACCTTTACTTTCCAAAACTCCTTATGAATTGTGGAATGATAAAATACCCAATGTTTCATACTTTAAAGTTTTCGGTTATAAATATTTTATCTTGAATGAAAAAGATGCCTTAGGAAAGTTTGATGCAAAATCTGATGAAGACATTTTTCTTGGTTATTCTTCTATTTCAAAAGTCTTTCGTGTCGTTAATAAAAGAACCTTGGTCATAGAAGAGTCTATTCATGTTATCTTTAATGAGGTCTCCGAATTTAAGAAAAATAAGTTTGATGATGATCTTAATTTTGATGCTTTGAATTTAAATGAACCCTCTCCTCTAACTAGCAACTTAGATATATCTTCTTCCGAAACATCCTTACCCAAAAACTAGAAGTATATAGATGCTAATCCTAAGGAGCTAATCATAAGAGACACATCAAAAAAGGTTCAAACTTGTTCTTCTCTTAAAAATTTTTGTGCCGCCGTCGCTTTTCTTTCTCAAATTGAACCTAAATGCATTGACAAGACCCTAAAAGATGATTCATAGGTTATCGTAATACAAGAAGAGTTGAATCAATTTGAGAGAAATGAGATATAGGAGCTTGTTTTGAGACATAGTGACCATTTAGTTATTGGTACTAAATGGATTTTTAGAAACAAGCAAGATGAATTTGGTATCATGGTTACAAACAAGGCTAGATTAGTGGTCAAGGGTTTCAACCAAGAAGAATGTATCGATTATGAAGAAACCTTCGCTCTTGTGGTAAGATTAGAAGTTATAAGGATGCTCCTTGTCTATGCTAGTTGTAATAACTTTAAGTTATTTTAAATGGATGTCAAAAATGCTTATCTTAATGGCTTTATTTCCGAAGAAGTTTATGTTGAATAACCTCTCGAATTTGAGAATGATAATTTTTCGAATCTTGTGTTTAAATTGACTAAAGCTCTCTATGGATTAAAATAAGCCTCAAGGGCTTGGTATGAAAGACTTAGCTCATTTTTTATCCAAAATAATTTCTCTAAAGGCAAGGTTGATACTACATTGTTTATTAAAAAATTTAAAAATAATTTTCTTGTTGTTCAAATTTATATTGATGATATTATTTTTGGTTCTACAAATGAATTCTTATGCGAATCATTTGTTAAGAGTACAAGTCAAAAGTTTGAAATGAGCTTAATGGGTGAATTAACCTTTTTCTTAGGATTACAAATCAAGCAATTAAGTGATGAAAATTTTCTTAGTTAAACCAAATATATATTAGATTTGCTTAAACGATTCAAGATGGATAGTACTAAAGTTATTAATAAGCATTTCCATAAAATTAAATATGGATACTAATGGAGAATGTTTTGATCAGAAAATCTATAGGGCTATGATATGTAGTTTACTATACCTTACATCAATAAGACCGGATATCATGTTTTATGTTGGATTATGTGCTAGGTTTCAATCTAACCCAAAGCAATCTTACTTAAAAGCTATTAAAAGAAATTTTAGATACCTAAAAGGAACTCCTAAACTAGGATTATAGTATCCAAAATCTAAAAACTTTGAATTACTTGGTTATGCAGATACCAATTTTGCTGGCTGCTAAATAGATAGAAAAAACACATCTAGAATGTGTCAACTTTTAGGACATACACTTGTCTCTTAGTCTTCCAAGAAACAAAACTCGGTTGCATTATCTACAACCGAAGCCGAATATATAGTAGCAGTAGGTACATGCCGTGCTTAAGTTATATGGATAAAATACACTTTAGAGGATTACGGAATTCACCTAAAAAAACATATCTATAAAATGTGATAACACTAGTGCAACATGCTTAACAAAAAAATCTTATTCAACACTCTAGAACTAAATATATTGATATTAGGCATCATTTTATAAGAGATCATGTTAATAACCATGACATATCACTAGAATTTATTAATATAAAACATCAATTAGCTGATATTTTTATAAAACCTTTGAATGAAGAATAATTTGATTTTATAAGAAGAGAATTAGGTATGTTAAAATTTTTTGATACATGAGTTTTTCTTTAAATTGTTCTCTCCGGATTTTCTAAATTGAGATATCTTTTTCGAAATCATTTATTATTATTTTTTCACTTGAGAAAAGATTTGATTCATGGATCTATGGTATGTTTGATAAGCTATGTGAATTTTTCTATATGAATTTTCTCCTCTTATGAATGTAGAACTTCAATAACTTGATATGATGTTTGCACCATGTAATGATAAAGATCTTGCTCAATGTTTGCACTGCATCTAAAAAATAAACTGCTAGAAAACTGAAAGCAAGATAGAGCACCAACGGTGGCACCACTGGATTAGCGGTAGCACCACCAATGCTCAATGCCTATAGGTGGTAGCATCACCTAGCTAGCTGTACCACCGCCTGTAACTTGCCCTATATAAACACAAGTTAGGGCTGGTGGTAGAACCGACCCCAACTCACTCTATACCTCTCTAAACAGCCCCAAATCCCTACTTCCCTTTACTCTCCCTCTAGTAACCCAAGAGACTCCTCATTCTTTACCAAACCAAGGATCAATCTCAAACCCCCTTTGGTGGTCACAAGAAGGTTAAATTACTAAGGTAATCCCTAAACAAATTGTTTCTCATTGCATTACTTATTCTTGCCTCTTATTTGTTCTTGATAAATGTAGTCTCCATGACTTCTAGAAGATCCTCAAGGGACAAAGGGAAGAGGAGATTAGATGAAACCTATAATTCCCTACTCTTTGATTCTCCTCAACATGCCCTTAAATTCCCAACCATTGAATCTAGAAATGTTCATAAGTGTAAATATGTAGATCTAGAGGAATTGAGTAATATGGAACCAATTCAATGGTTTGCTAACTTAGATATCCTCCCAATTCTTCAAATAAGTGAACCTATTTATCCTTGACTTGTTAGGTTGTTTTACAATAATTTGCATGTGGATGAATACGATAGGGTATCCACTTATCTCTTAGGACATCACATACCCATTACGGATAGCGTAATTTGTAACCTCATAGGAATTGCTGAGAAAATGAGAGGTTGTTAATTTAGAGGACAATGGGATGAAGAATTAGTTGGGACCACTTATTCTGAAGCTTTAGGTACCATATTTGATAATCCAAACTTGTCCATCCTTCCAAAAAGTTGTGAATATTTACTACCTTTCAACACCAAATTACTTCATCACATTTTGATAAGTATTATACTTCCCAAACAATATCATCATGATGAAGTTAGTCAAATAGAATTAGGAACGATGTATTGGATTATAAAAAAATATGACAATTATTTTGGTTACCAAATACAACAAAACATAATTGAACTATCAAAAAAAGATATGATGCTTCCATATGGTGGCTTGATCACTAGACCAATCCATGCACATGATATAGTCATTCCACTTGACGAAGAAATCTTAAAAATAGATAGGTTTAATATCATAAATAGAAACCTGCTAAAAGATTAAGATGTATAATTAGAAATGAGACTTGGACTAGATTACCTAGAAAGACTGATCCCCCCCCCCCTCAGATCCAGAACCTGAAACACCAATATTTAGGAAAAATTAATCTCCTCATACTAGTCCCTTTGAGACAACACTTCCAATAGAGCAAGCACCCTCCTCATCTGCTGACGCCATAAGGACTCGAATGGATCGATTTGAACTACATCAAAATCAAATCTTAACTGAGTTGCAGCAAATTCATCGATAACTTAATACTCTATTTTGACATTTTGATTTACCACCACCTGAATAGCTAATGAATGTCTTTTTGTTAATGATAAAGGGGGAGAAGTTGACGGATCCTCTTTAATGATGTGAACTTTTGATGTTGTGAACTCTTTAATGTTGCGAACTTTTGAATGTTACCATGCAATGATGCAATGTCGGATTCTCTTTAATGTTACGAACTTTTGAATGTTACCATGCAATAATGCAATATCAGATTCTCTTTAATATTGTAAACTTTTGAATGTTACTATGCAATAATGTAAGTATCATAAATGTTATATTAAGATGATGTATCAAGTAAGTAGTGATCTAAGGCTATGCCCAAAGCATTTTATCATGCATGAAATGATGAAATTGTACATTTAATACCTTGATGACTTGAAACTATGATGATGCATAATGCATGAAATTCCTAATTAAAGTGGATTAAAAGCTTGAATTCAAGGTTGTGAATTCAAGTTTGTCTTTTCTCAAGTATGACATATAGATAGGGAGAGTTAAGGTTAACTCCATCATCAATTGATTGTCATTATAAAAAAGGAGAAGATTATTGAATCTTAGATTTTGATAATAAAATCAATTGATAAATTATTGATCTAATCCATATATTGAGATAAGTGTTACAGGATTAACTATGATAGTAATGAAGACATAAAACAAAATGTTGGGTTAGAGTCAAATATCAGATGGTATGTCGAAGATTCAGATTATGTGTCGAAAGTTTGTCGGAAGCTCGCCGAGAGTTCGTCGGGAGCTCGCCGAGAGTTCGTCGGGAGCTTGCCGGAAGTTCACCGAAAATTCACCGAGAAGTTCGTCGAAAGTTCATTATGAGAACAATGACATACCGGATAGAGATTGCTTAGTTAAATATCCTAATTATTATAGTTAGACTATAAGTTGAGTTATGATTAGGAGATAATCCCATTAACTTAGTTATGGGCCAACTAGGCCCTTAACAGGGTTGAATTGAGCTAGTTGAATAGCCAATTCAACACTTGAAGTCACGGCCGATGATAGCACCGCTTGGGACTCAGTCTCCAAAGTGGTCTAGGCGATGGTGCCACCGGCAGTTAATACTGCCAGGCGATGGTACCATTAGAAGTTCGGTCTCCGAGCTCTATCAAGCGGTGGTACCACCCAGACCGAGTAATGGTACCGCCTAGTATCAGTCTACAGGTGGTGGTACCACTAAATAATGGCGGTGGTACCGCTAGTACATCGAAAATCTAGGATGAGATATTTTTTAGCTCCAATTTGAAGCCATTGAGGCATATAAATACCTCACCCTTTTCTGAATGAAAGGGCACGAAAGTGTGAACAAAATCTTTAAGTCTTGGGGTGTTAAGTGTTGTAAAATAGTAAGAGTCTTCCTCCTTTCTTTCTAAGTCTTGTGATCATTCAAGAGAGGTGTGAGACTTGTAAGGGTTGTCTCCTAAACCCGTGAAATGGAGAAAGTGCTTTAAAGAGGGTGGTTGGTCTTTGCCCATTGAAGGAAGAGCATTAGTGGACGCTAGTGACATCGACAGAGGAGGAATCAGAAGTGGATGTAGGTCACAATGACCGAACCACTATAGATTCCGGTGTGCTCATTTCCATTCTGCTTTTTATTACTATTATTACTTTCTAAGTTAATTGATAGTTCATTTACTTTAAAGTCAAACACATTTCGAGATTGGTTTTCAACGAACAAATATCTTACAAAATCGATGATTTTTCTGTTGCATTAATTCACCCCCCCCCCCTCCCCCGCTCTTAATGTTATTCTTGATCCTAACATTATTAAGAAAATATATATGTATATATATATATATGTATATATATATGTATATGTATATATATATGTATATGTATATATATATATATATATATATATATATATATATATTTGTATGTATATATGTATGTATATATATACATCCATATATACATACATATATATGTAAATATATATAGGTGATACATCGAAGGATCAGACGATGTAGTATTTGGTCGGAGTCAATGATTGGGTATCGGGCAGGATGAATTAGGTGATACACCGAAGGATCAGACGATGTAGTGAAAGCTCATCGGAAGTTCGCCGGGAGTTCGTCGAAAGTTCACCGGGAGTTCGGTTGAACAATTGACGTGCCGAACAACTTAGATTCCTTGTATCATAAATTGTTTTAGCGTTAACTATCGTATTTAGGACTTTAATTTGAGTTAATTTTGGAAGAAATCCTACTGACTAAATTAGGGGCCAATTGGGCCCTAAACATGAGAGAATTGGGCTGGTTAGATGGCCCATTCAAGCACTTGGAGCCATGTTAGGCGGTGGCACCGCCCAGACTGGGCGGTGGAACCGCTTGAGGCTTAGCCTCCTAGGTGGTCTGGGTGGTGGTACCACTAACAGTTAATGCTGCTAAGCGGTAGTACCGTTGGAAATTAATGCTGCCAAGTAGTAGTACCACTAGAGCCCAGTCTTCGAGGCTCTGTTAGGTGGTAGTATCACTAGATTGGGTAGTGGTATCGCAAACGATGGTACCACCCAATTGTCACGGACAAACTACTAAACAGGATATTTGATGTAATGCTTATGCATGTCCGTGTCTTTTGGTATGTTCATGCTTTGCACAACATGTAGAGGGATGACCGAAGGCTTAATAGTCCCATTTTAGTTGGGTTTGGTGGCTGCTTTAGGCTTGTAAATAAAGGTTGTGTCATGTGGACACTTGTGAGAGATATTCGATCTATAGTGAACCATTTTAACCCTTGTTGTGTAACTATTCAGAGCTTGTAAAGTCTGTTTGTAATTTGCATTGTTTATGAAGTGTTTTCAGAAATGTTTGCTTGTAGATCCCTAGTGAGGCATTTTCTCTAACCTGTTTTCTCTTTTGTGGGTCCTAAGGGACCATGGGAAGCTTCGGGGAGGCTGACATTTATAGATGAATATGGAAGGGTACCACACGACTTAGGCAAAACCAGTTAAGTCCATGATACAGTACCGGCGGTGGTACCGCCAATACCACGGAAACCTAAGATACGATACTTTTTGGCTCTATTTTTGAAGCCATTGTGGCCTATAAATACCCACTCTTTCCCTCATGAAAGAGCACGAAAGGTGTGAACAAAAGTCTTGTGATTTTGATTGTAAAAGTATTGAAAAAGTACTAAGTGTCCTCCTCCTCCTTTATCTTTGTGATCAATCTAAGAGAGGTGGGAGGCTTGTAAAAGATTATCTTCAAAACCTGTAAAAAGGGAAAAGTGTTGTAAGAGGGTGGTTGGTCTTCACCCATTAAAGGAAGACCAATAGTGGACACAAATGGCCTCAACGGAGGAGGAATCCGGAGTAGACATAGGTCATGACGACCGAACCACTATAAAATTGGTGTGTACTTTCTTGTTGCTCTTCATTACTATTGTTTTCTGCCTTAATTGCTTATCATTCTTATTCTAAGTCAAGCACACTTTCAATATCTTTTCCAATATATTTTTATCTAACTGAAAGTTTCGAATTGACTTAATTTTTGCGATAGCACTAATTCACCCCCCCTCTTAGTGTCATTCACAATCCTAACAGTTGGTATTAGAACAAGGTTACTCTCTATCTGGTTTAAAACCTAAGAGAGATAGCTTTTGTTAGCAATCAAGAGGATCTTTCTATCACTCGTCGTCCTATGTTCAATGGGATGGACTACATGTATTGAAAAACTAGAATGAGAATTTTCTTGTTTTCTATGGATTTCGAATTGTGGAACATTGTTGTGAACGGTTTTGAGAAGTCTTTTAAACCAATAAATGAATGGAATGATTTGGAAAAGAAGACTTTTTCTTTGAATGCTAAAGCGATGAACGCTTTGTTTTTTGCTCTTGATAAAAATGAATTTAATCGAGTTTCTATATACGAAATTGCACATGATATTTGGCACACATTCGAAGTCACACACGAAGGCACAAGTAGGGTTAAAGAGTAAAAAATTAATCTTTTGGTTCATAGCTATGAGTTGTTTCGTATAAAACTAAGCGAGACCATTGGAGACATATATAACCGCTTTACGGATGTTGTCAATGGTCTAAAAGCACTTGGTAAAAGTTTTTCTGATTTTGACCTTGTTAACAAGATATTAAGATCCCTTCCAAAAAGTTGGGATCATAAAGTAACAATAATACAAGAAGCAAAAGACCTCAATAACTTTCCGTTTGAAGAACTTATCGGGTCCTTGATGACTTATGAAATGACATGCATAGCACATGATTAACTTGAGAACAACCTTCCAAAGAACATGAAGAACATGACACTTAGAACCAAAGAAGGCCACTTGGACAAAAACTCAAGTGACGATGATGATGATGATGACTTGGCACTTCTTACAAGAAGGTTTAAAAAATTCTTAAAAAGGAACAAAACAAAACAAGATACTAATAACAAAAGTGAACTCAAAAAGGACCAAATAATTTACTATAAATGCAAGAAGTCTGGGCACTTCAAAAATGAATATCCCCAAGTGAAAAAGAAGCTACCAAAGAAAAGGAAGATGCTCAAAGTAACTTAGGACAATTCGAGTACATCCAAAGATAAGGAGCCAATCAACAAATAAAAAGTTACAAATTATACTCTAATGACACTCAATGATGAGATATGTCTACAATCACAAGCTAGGAGCAAGAGATAGTACCTTGATAGTAGATGCTTAAGGCACATGACTAGAGATCCAACACACTTCTTTAAGTTCATTAGTTAAGACGAAGGATTTGTCACATTCGGTAATAACAACAAAGAAAAAATTATTGACAAAAGAAATATAGGTAACAAATCAAACCTTTTGATTGAAAACATTTTATTAGTAGATGGTTTAAAACATAAATTGCTAAGTATTAGTTAATTATGTGATAAAGGTTATAACGTCAAATTTGAATCTAATGCTTGCATTATAGAAATACCAAACATAAATAGATCTTTGATTGCCTTAAGGACCAACAATGTCTATATTATTGATCTTGATAAGTTTTGTGATGAAACTTGCTTTTCAGTTTTAAATGATGATGATGCTATTGAATCTCAAATTTGAATCTAATGCTTGCATTATAGAAATACCAAACATAAATAGATCTTTGATTGCCTTAAGGACCAACAATGTCTATATTATTGATCTTGATAAGTTTTGTGATGAAACTTGCTTTTCAGTTTTAAATGATGATGATGTTATTGAATCTCGAATTTTGATGATAAAACTAATTTATAGTGTTTATGATTTGATCTATGTTTTAAGTGATGCAGGAAGCTTCGATCAAGAAAAGATAATTAAAAGTAAGAAGAATCACGTTGGGCCAGAGTAGAATATGTCAGAAGATTGGACGTCGAGCCGGAGGATCGATCGACGTATCGACAAAAGGCACCATGAGTTTGAGAATCGGGTCAAGAAGAGCAGAAATTGTGCTAAGGATATCGAAGTTGCGGAGGTCAATTGGCTGATTGGGCAATAGGCCACAAAAGAGGATAATGATTTCATTGGGAGTTCGAGAGTTCGTCGAAAGTCCGGACGTTCATCGGAAGTTCTATTAGAATTGATTGAGAAGTCCAAGACCTTGCCAAAGAAGCTCATCGGAACTCACTAAAGAAGCTTATCAGAACTCGTCAAGAAGATCATCGTGAAGTCTAGGAGCTTGCTGGGAGTCCGTTGGAATATTATTGAGAGATCGTTGGAAGTTCACTGGAAGATCGCCGGAAGCTCGTAGAAAGAAACCTAGATTTACCGGATTTATTTATGTTAGTGTATACCTTAAAATTCGTAGTTAGCACATAATTGGGTTGGAATTGAGCCAACTCAATTAGGGGCCAATTGGGCCCAAGTTGGTCTGTGTTGGGCTAAGTGAAAGGCCCAAATAGTGACTCAACATATGGAACCATTTTGGTACAGTCTTCAAGATTATGTCAGGCGGTGGCACCACCCAAACACAGTTTCCGAGAGACTGTCAAGAGGTGGTACGTCTAGATTGGGCGATGGTACTGCCTAGTGGTAGGGTGTTAGGCGATGATACCACCAGACTAGGTGGTGGTACCGCTCAGTGTCAGTGCTGTCGGTGGTGGTACCGCCCAACACAAGCGGTGATACTACTAGGACGGAAACCCGAGATGAGATACTTTTAGGCTCCAAGTTTGAATCCACTTGAAGCCTATAAATACCCCTCTCATCCCTAGTTAACACACACACAATTGAGAGTAAAAAGAAAATAAAATGCTGTTGTAATCTTGTGTGAACTCCTCTCAAACTCTAAGAATTATTCTTGTTTAAGAGAGGAGTGAAGGGGGTTGTAAAGGTTCTCTCCAAAACCAGTCAAAAGGAGAATCAAGTTGTAAAAGGGTAGTTAATCTTCGTCCATTGAAGGAAGATCGTTAGTGGATATTGATGGCCTCGACGAAAGAGGAATCGGTGGAGTAGATGTAGGTTACGATGACCGAACCACTATAAAACGGTTTGTATTTTGTTTTGAGCAATTTACTTTTACTGCAAACTGCTTTACCTTCTTATTGATTTTATTATGCTCCCATATACTTTCAAGTTAATATCTTTATGAAATAGTTTTTGTCGGAATCGGGTTTAATCGAAACGAAGATTTTTGAAACTGACATGATTTTTTTTCGCTGCACTAATTCACCCCCCCTCTTAGTATCGACTCGTTTCTAATAGATGCATGGCTTTAGCATAGAAGATTAGACCATGTAAGTATGAAACTAATTTCATAAATTATAACTAAAGAACTTGTAAGAGGTATGCCTAAAATCAAATTTATCAAAGATAAAGTTTGTGATGCATGCCAACTAGGAAAACAAATAAAAAAGTAGTTTCAAATCAAAGAATCCGATAAGCACCTTCAAAGCACTACAATTGATCCATATGGATTTATTTTGATCAATTGATACAACAAACCTAGGAGATAGTATTGATAATTATAGTAGATACACTTAGACATACTTCTTGGCACATAAAAGTGATTTCTTTAAATATTTTTTAAAATTTATAAATTAGTCAAAATGAAAAGGATTTTATGATTGCCTCTATTCGAATTAATTATAGTGGTGAATTTCAAAACCATGATTTTAAAAACTTTTATGATTTAAATGGATATAACCACAACTTCTTCACTCCAAGAAACCCTCAATAAAATGGAGTTGTTGAGAGAAAAAAATGGGAGTTTAAAAGAAATGATAAGAGTCATACTTAATGAATGTAGCCTACCCAAATATTTTTGAGCCGAAGCCGTTAATACGACATGCTATGTCATGAATTTCGTTCTTGTAAAACCATTAATTTCAAAACTCTTTATAAATTATAGAATAATAAAAGACATAATATTTTATATTTTAAAGTTTTCAATTATAAATGTTTTGTTTTAAATGAACAAGATGCCTTAGCAAAATTTGATAAAAAATCTGATGAAGACATTTTTCTTGGTTACTCTTCTATATCTAAAGCTTTTCGTTTCTTTAATAAAAGAACTTTGGTTACAGAGGAATCTATTCATGTTATTTTTAATGAGCTTCCCGAATTTAAGAAAAATATTTGATGATGACTTTAATTTTGATGCTTTAAATTTCAATGAAAACTCTCCTCCCCAAAGCAACTTAGATGCATCTTCTTCCAAAGAATCCTTACATGAGGATTTGAAGTATGTAGATGCTCATTCTAAAAAGTTAATCATTGGAGACATATCAAAATGTATTTAAACTCATTCTTATTTTAAAAATTTTTATGCGAATGTAGTATTTTTATCTCAAATTAAACCAAAATACATTGACGAAGCCCTAAAAGATAATTCATGGGTTATTGTAATGCAAGAAGAGTTAAATCAATTTGAGAGAAATGAGATGTAGAAGCTTATTCTTAGACTTTTGATGACTATTTAGTAATTGGTACTAAATGTGTCTTTAGAAATAAGCAAGAGAAACTTGGTATCGTGGTTAGAAACTATTGAATCTCGGATTTTGATGATGAAGTCAATTGTCATTTGTTGTCTAACCTATATGTTGAGATAAGTGTGCAGGATTAACTATGATGAAAATAAGACATGCAGCAGGAGTTGCGTCGGAGTCATGACAATGATCACGTTGGGAGTTCAAGAGCTCGACGGAAGTTCGGACAGTCGTCGGAGGTTCTGCGGGAACAAATCCGAGAAGTCCATAAGCTTGCCAAAGAAGCTCGTCGGAACTCGCCAAGTGTATCGTCGCAAGTCCAGGAGTTTGCCGGAAGTCTGCAGGAGAATCACCGAGGGTTCATCGGATGATCGACGGAAGTTCGCCGGAAACTCGCCGGAAGAAGCGATTGACGCACCGGAGCAAGTTGCAGAAATTGTCTTAGAATTTATCGTAGTTAGCACAATGATTAAGTTGGAAATGGGAGGTGATCCCATTAGCTTAATCTTAAGGCAATTGGGCCCTTGAAAAACCCAATTTGGGCTGAATGGATCTACCCATTCGGACCCTGATTGCCGTGGGAGGTGCAACCGCCCAAGCCAGGAGGTATCACCGCCTGGGCTAAGTCTCCCAAGGAGATTGGGCGGTGCAACCGCCCTAGTCAGGAGGTGTAAACGCCTGGGCTCAGTCTCCAAGCGAGACTGGGCGGTGCAACCTCTCCTGACAGGAGGTAGCACCGCCTGAGCTCGGTCTTCGAGCTCTGGCAAGCGGTGCAACCGCCCTAGTCAAGAGGTGCAACCGCCTAAGCTTGGTCTTCGAGCTCTGGCAGAGAGGTGCAACCGCCCCCGACAGAGGTGGCACCGCCCAGAGGCTCAGTCTTCGAGCTCTGCCAAGCGGTGCAACCGCTCCAATCAGGAGGTGCAACCGCCTAATCCCGGAATTCCGGAAATTGACAGTTTTGAGCTCCAAATTTGAACTGGGTTGGGGCCTATAAATACCCCACCCATTCAGCACTGAAAGTAGGAACAAACACTCGAAATCTTGACATCTTTCTGTGATTCTTAGAGCTTAAAATTATTGTAAAGGCCAAAAGTTCTCCTCCCTCTGTTCTTCAAAGTTTTGAGTTGTAAAGAGAGGAGAGAAAATTTCTGTAAGGGTTGTCTCCTAAGCCTGTCAAAAGGAGTCAAACTGTAAAAGGGTGGTTGGCCTTCGCCTATTGAAAGAAGGCCTCTAGTTGACGTCGGTGACCTCGTCGGTGGAGGAAGCCAAAAGTGGAGTAGGTCAAGATTGACCGAACCACTCTAAATCTCAGTTTGCATTTACTTTGAGCATTTTATCTTTACTGCAAACCTACTAAATAGCTACTGCCTTCTGCGCTTTTACGAACGAGTTTCTAAGTTCAGAGATTTCCGAATCTGCATTTAGACGTAAATCGACTTTTTCGTATGATCATTACACTTCAGTTTATGTTTACGTTTTGATTTCAATCATAACTGCAAACTGCCTTCTGCGCATTTATAAAACATATCTCAAAGTTCAGTATCTTCAAAATTGACATTTAGACGTAAACCGATTTTATCGTACGAACGTCGCATTTCAGTTTGTGCTTGCATTCTGATTTTCATCATAAACTGCAAACTGCCTTTGTAGATTTACTTTAACGTCATCTTGTTTAATCTTAAGTTAAAGTAATCTTAGAATCGGCTTTTACATCGAAATCGTTTTTATCAAACGAACGTAGCTTTCGGTTTTAATCGCTGAAATATTTTTGCTGCACTAATTCACCCCCCCCCCTCTTAGTGCTCTTGATCCTAACAATTGGTATCAGAGCGGGGTTAACTCTCAAACGGATTAAAACCCAAGAGAGATGGCTTACGCCGGAAACCAAGAGGGCCATTCTATTACACGTCCACCCATGTTCAATGGGACGGACTACACCTTTTGGAAGACCCGAATGAGGATCTTTCTTATCTCTATGGATTTTGAACTTTGGAATCTTGTCGAAAACGGTTTTTCGAAGTCTTCTCTTCCAATGATCGATTGGAATGATTTGGAGAAGAAGGCTTTCGCTCTTAATGCAAAGGCTATGAATGCCTTATTTTGTGCACTTGATAAAAACGAGTTTAACCGTGTTTCAACTTGTGAAACCGCATTTGATATTTGGCACACACTCGAAGTGACTCACGAAGGCACAAGTAGAGTGAAAGAGTCAAAAATCAATCTTTTGTTACATTCTTTTGAACTTTTTCGGATGAAGCTGAGTGAAACCATTGGCGACATGTTTACCCGTTTCACGGATGTCGTCAACGATCTAAAAGGACTCGGAAAAAGTTTTTCGGATTTTGAGCTCGTAAATAAGATTCTAAGATCCCTCCCTAAAAGTTGGGATCCTAAAGTCACTGCTATTCAAGAGGCAAAAGATTTGCGCAACTTTCCTCTTGAAGAACTAATCGGGTCATTAATGACCTACGAAATGACTTGTAAAGCTCATGAAGAGCAAGAAGACATCCTTCCAAAGAACAGGAAGGATATGACACTTAAAACTTCAGAAGACCACTTGAGAGAAAACTCAAGTGATGAGGACTGTGATGATGACTTGGCACTTCTAACAAGAAAATTTAAAAAGTTCATTAAAAGAAACAAGTTTAAGAATGACACAAAAAACAAACTTGAACCCAAGAAGGATCAAGTTATTTGCTATGAGTGCAAAAAGCCGGGACACTACAAGAGTGATTGTCCCCAGGTCAAAAAGAGAACATCAAAGAAGAAGGCGCTCAAAGCAACATGGGATGATTCGAGCTCGTCCGAAGAAGAGGAGTCCAACACCGAGCAAGTTGCTCATTACGCCTTAATGGCCATCGGAGAGGAGGTAACAAATTTAATAGATGCAGATTTATCTTTCGATGAATTATTAAATGCCTTCCATGACTTATTTGATGAATGCAAGATTATCAATAGAAAATACAAATTGCTAAAAAAGGAGCATGATAGTCTTACTTGTGATTTTGATAAGTTAAAAACTAAATATCATGATAGTTTAAATTCATGCATCAAATGCCATGATCTAGAAACTCTCCAAAAAGAAAACTTGCTACTTAAGGACACCTTGAAGAAATTCGAGGTTGGTAGCAAGTCATTGAACATGATCATTGCAAACAAGGGTCACGTTCCCAAAAGAAGTGGAATTGGATTTGTGAGAAGTTCTCACCAAAATCCAACCACCTTCATGAAAGGCACCATCCTACATGTTCGACACCAAAACAAATGCAACTTTTGTTGCAAATTTGGACACAAGACGCATTATTGTCCATTCAAGAAAATTAGTCCAAACAAATTGATTTGGGTTCCTAAAGGAACCATGATAAATTCTATGCAACATGATAGACAATATAGATCTATTTGTGAGGCACCCAAAAGCAAATGGGTACCTAAAAATCATCCATTCCTGTAAAAACATTAAAAACATAAAAATTTTAGGCTGGAGCAAGAAATAATATTCTGCACCTTGATTCTCGATATTCATAACCCAAGATCCAAAAAGGAACTCGCAATGCTCTCTAGCCTAAATTACAGACGGAGATTATAAATTTAAAATCATAAATGCGACTTAGATACAACCTTATTTGACTTTTCAGAATTAGAAACGTATGATTCCCAAATTCACATATCCCCTGAATTTTCGAACCCATCAATTTCATCCGTTCATAACCTTCGAATCTAACTCTGTATCATGAAGTGACTAAGTCTGTCATGAACTTGCAAGACTTACCAACTTGAAGAAACTATCACAAACATGTGTATGACATTGAGAGTATGCACGTTAAAAATCTATCTTGATCGTGCAAAAGTCCTTGTCTTAAAATGAAAATTCTTACGTAATTACGTAAGTAAAGTTGATTGCTTTGAATGAAAATTCTCCTCAAGACAGAAAAACTCTCAGATCAGATCACACTGATCAGAACAAGTGCTCACCGCCTGCAGGCGGTGGCACCGCCCCAGCTGGAGGTAGCACCTCCAGCTGTCACGTGTTGCAAGCGGTTGCACCGCTCCAGCCAGAGGTGCAACCGCCCGCAACTCTGCCCCTTTTTAACCCAAGCTAGGGCCGGCGGTGAAACCGACCCCAACTCACTCCCTTCCCTCCTCTGCTCTTCCAAGCCTCCTCCATCCCCATTTCTCCCATCTTAGCATCCCAAATACCCCTCATTTCGAAGCAAAGCATCAACAATCCTTCCCTCTCTTGAAGATCTCACTGAGGTACTCTCTAAGAAGCCCTTAAACTCTGTTTTTTGATTTATTTACTCTTGCTCATCACTATTGTTCTAAACAGAAGTAGTTATGGGATCTAGAAGATCCTCAAGGGACAAAGGAAAGAGGAGATTAGTAGAAGATTTTGATCTCACCCTTTTCGATTCAAAATACCATGCTGAAAAATTTTCCTCTTTCGAACTTAGGAGTGTCAATAAGGGAAAATACGTAGACTTAAATGAACTAAGAGACTTAGAGACAATCCAATGGTTTGCAAACTTAGATCTACTTCCAATTTTGCAAATTAATGAACCCATCTATCCAAGACTTGTTAGATTGTTTTACAACAACATACAAGTAGATGAAGAAGAAAGAATGTCCACCTATCTTTTAGGACAACACATCTCAATTATGGATAGATTCATTTGCGACATGATAGGCATTCCCATGAAAAGTAGAGGACTTTACTTTAGAGGATCATGGGATGATGAAACTGTTGGAACAACATACGTTGAAGCCCTAGGAACAATTTTTGCCAATCCCAACTTAGCATTTGTTCCTAAAAGTTGTGAACATCTACTGTCTCTAAACACTAAGGTACTTCATCATATCCTAACTAGCATCATTCTCCCTAAACAATACCATCATGATGAAGTAAGCCAATTAGAATTAGGAACTATGTATTTGATCATGAAAGGACATGACATCTGTCTTGGTTATCTTATCCAACAAAACATGTTAGAACTATCTAAGAAAGACATGATGCTCCCATATGGTGGTATAATAACTAGAATAATGAAAGCCTACGATATTCTAATACCACCGAAAGAAGAAATAATAAAAGTAGATAGATTTAGCATAATTAATAAAAATCTACTTCACCGATTAAGATGTTTTTATAGAAACGGTAACTGGGTTAGAATGCCAAGAAGAACTGATCCCCCTCAACCTGAACCAGAACCGGAAACACCAGTATTTAGGGGTACCCAATCTCCTCCGATCTGTCCCTTTGAGGAAACACATCCATTTGAGCAAACTCATACATCATTTGTCGAAGATATTGGGATTCGGATGGACCGATTCGAACAAAGACAAGAACGGCTTGAACAACTACAAGATCAAATCCTATCTGAGCTACAGCAAATTCATCGTCAATTTGACTCCTTGTTTAGGCACTTTAATTTTCCACCTCATGAATGAGCTTGTATGAACACAATCATCTGTTGTTATTGTAAACTCCTTATGTTACTCACCATGATGTGCTTTGACTTGATATGGTTACCTGATATATTTTGAGCATATGTAGAGTTGTAAACATCTATCGTGGTAAATATATGCCTTGTGCCTTGTGGTAAATATAAACTAAATGGTTATCTCGGATTTTATATTGAAACTAAAAGTTTTGAAAACCTTGTGCTTTGATTTCCATGATAAATATAGTTTGAAAAAAGTGATATACCAATGCAGTTGATAAGTCATTGTCATTGATACTAAACATCAACTAGCTGACATGTTTGATTTCATAAGAACAATTTGATTTCATAAGAAGAGAATTAGGAATGTTGATGTGTCCGAATAGATAAACTAGTCAAAATTATTTTTCGGACTTTATTGAATGATCAAATCACTTGATTGCCATGTGTTGAAATGTTTTGTCTTCATAATTGTATTTGAAAAACTATAGCATAATCTTGTCCGAATGCATGAAAGAATTCATCTCATTTTCGGATTCGCTTAACAGTTGGAATGACAAAAATCAAATACACTCTTATGAAAAATATTTTTTCCGAAATGGATTTGATAAAATGACTTTCCTCCTTCATGCACAAAGGATTATAACAAAAAAAAAAGGAGAAGAAGTATTCAAAGCATTATACGTATCATGCCTTCCTTTATATGCTTGATAACTTGCTTATATTGTTCTCCTAGTATCACATCTACCATGTTTTTTGTTGATGACAAAGGGGGAGAAATATATGAATTGATGCTATAAACACTAATGCTATGATTATGCTATGCCTGCATCATCAAGAGATATATGAACATATGCCACATATAGAAATGCAACACTTGCTAAAATATTTGAAATGTGTACATTTGCTAAAATATTTGAAATGTGTACATCTGCTAAAATATTTGAAATGTGTACATCATGTAATGATATCAAAATCTTACTTCACAGCTTTACATGTTGATATCTTACAATATGATGAATTGCTTCAATTGCCATCATTCAAAATTGTTATGTAAGAATGAATGTCAAGCCTTGACATCATTTTCAGAAATGTCACTTAAATTCTTAGGTCTTGAATTCAAGAATGACTTATCTCAAGTATGACATGTAGACAGGGGGAGTTAAAGTTAACTCCATTATCAATTGATTGTCATCATAAAAAAGGGGGAGATTGTTGAATCTCGGATTTTGATGATGAAGTCAATTGTCATTTGTTGTCTAACCTATATGTTGAGATAAGTGTGCAGGATTAACTATGATGAAAGTAAGACATGCAGCAGGAGTTGCGCCGGAGTCATGACAATGATCACGTTGGGAGTTCGAGAGCTCGACGGAAGTTCGGATAGTCGTCGGAGGTTCTGCGGGAACAAATCCGAGAAGTCCATATGCTTGCCAAAGAAGCTCGTCGGAACTCACCAAGTGTATCGTCGCAAGTCTAGGAGTTTGCCGGAAGTCTGCAGGAGAATCACCGAGGGTTCATCGGATGATCGACGGAAGTTCGCCGGAAACTCGCCGGAAGAAGCGATTGACGCACCGAAGCAAGCTGCAGAAATTGTCTTAGAATTTATCGTAGTTAGCACAATGATTAAGTTGGAAATGGGAGGTGATCTCATTAGCTTAATCTTGGGGCAATTGGGTCCTTGAAAAACCCAATTTGGGCCGAATGGATCTACCCATTCGGACCCTGATTGTTGTGGGAGGTGCAACCGCCCAAGCCAGGAGGTAGCACCGCCTGGGCTAAGTCTCCCAGGGAGACTGGGTGGTGCAACCGCCCCAGTCAGGAGGTGCAACCGCCTGGGCTCAGTCTCCAAGCGAGACTGGGCGGTGCAACCTCTCCTGACAGGAGGTAGCACCGCCTGAGCTCGGTCTTCGAGCTTTGGTAGGTGGTGCAACCGCCCTAGTCAGGAGGTGCAACCGCCTGAGCTCGGTCTTCGAGCTTTGGCAGAGAGGTGCAACCACCCCTGACAGAGGTGGCACCGCCCAGAGGCTCAGTCTTCGAGCTCTACCAGGCGGTGCAACCGCTCCAGTCAGGAGGTGCAACCGCCTGATCCCGGAATTTCGGGAATTGATAGTTTTGAGCTCCAAATTTGAAATGGGTTGGGGCCTATAAATACCCCACCCATTCAGCACTGAAAGCAGGAACAAACACTCGAAATCTTGACATCTTTCTGTGATTCTTAGAGCTCAAAATTGTTGTAAAGGCCAAAAGTTCTCCTCCCTCTATTCTTCAAAGTTTTGAGTTGTAAAGAGAGGAGAGAAAATTTCTGTAAGGGTTGTCTCCTAAGCCCGTCAAAAGGAGTGAAATTGTAAAAGGGTGGTTAGCCTTCGCCTATTGAAAGAAGGCCTCTAGTTGACGTCGGTGACCTTGTAGGTGGAGGAAGCCAAAAGTGGAGTAGGTCAAGATTGACCGAACCACTCTAAATCTCGGTTTGCATTTACTTTGAGCATTTTATCTTTACTGCAAACCTACTAAATAGCTACTGCCTTCTATGCTTTTACGAACGAGTTTCTAAGTTCAGAGATTTCCGAATCTGCGTTTAGACGTAAATCGACTTTTTCATACGATCATTACACTTTAGTTTACGTTTACATTTTGATTTCAATCATAACTGCAAACTGCCTTCTGCGCATTTATAAAACATATCTCAAAGTTCAGTATCTTCAAAATTGACATTTAAACGTAAACCAGTTTTATCATACGAACGTCGCATTTCAGTTTGCGCTTGCATTCTGATTTTCATCATAAACTGCAAACTGCCTTTGTAGATTTACTTTAACGTCATCTCGCTTAATCTTAAGTTAAAGTAATCTTAGAATCAGCTTTTACATCGAAATCATTTTTATCAAATGAACGCAGCTTTTGGTTTTAATCGCTGAAATATTTCCGCTGCACTAATTCACCCCCCCCTCTTAGTGCTCTTGATCCTAATAGAAACAAAGCTAGATTAGTAGTCAAAGGTTTCAACCAAGAAGAAGGTATTAATTATGAAAAAACTTTCACTCCTATGGCTAGACTTGAAGTCATAAGGATTCTTGTTACCTATGCTAGTTATAATAATTTTAAACTATTTCAAATGGATGTTAAAAGTGTTTTTCTTAATGGCTTCATTTCCGAAGAAGTTTATGGTGAATAACCACTCGGATTTGAGAATACTATTTTTTCAAATCATGTTTTTATGTTGTTTAAGGCTCTCTATGGTTTGAAATAATCCCCAAGGGCTTAGTATTAGAAACTTAGTTCATTTCTAATTAAGCATGGATTTTTGAAAAATAAGGTTGATATGACATTATTTTTTAAATATTTTAAAAATAATTTTCTTATAGTTCAAATTTATGTTGATGATATTATTTTTGGTTCTACGAAAGAGTTTTTATATGAATATTTTGCCAAAAGTATGAGCCAAGAATTCAAAATGAGCTTAATAGGCGAATTAACTTTTTTCTTAGGATGACAAATTAAGCAAGTAAGTGATAGAATTTTTGTGAGTCAAACTAAATATGCTTTAGATTTATTAAAATGGTTCAATATAGATAGTTCTAAGGCTATTAATACACCAATGAGCACTTCCACAAAGTTATATATGGACCATGATGAAGAAAATTTTGATCAAAAAACTTATAGGGGTATGATAGGTAGTTTACAATATCTCATCACAACTAGACTGAACATTATTTTTAGTGTTGAATTATGTGTGATATTTCAATCTAATCTCAAGCAATCTCACCTAAAATCTGTTAAGAGGATTTTTAGATACCTAAAAGGAATTCCTAATGTAGGATTATGATATCTAAATTCTAAAAACTTGAAATTAATTGCTTATGCCAATGTAAATTTTATTGGATGTAGAGTCGAGAGAAAAAATACATCAGGAACATGTCAACTCTTAGGTCATGCACTTGTCTCTTGGTCTTCCAAGAACCAAAACTCTGTTGCATTATCTATAGCCGAAGTTAAGTATATAGCAGTAGGTCCATGTTGTGCTCTAGTTATATGGATTAAAAACATATTAGAAGATTATAGAATTCACTTGAAAAAGATACCTATAAAATGTGATAACACTTGTGTAATATGTTTAACAAAAAATCTTGTTGAACACTCTAAAACTAAACATATGGATATTAGACATCATTTTATTAGAGATCATGTTAATAACCATGATATATCTTTAGAATTTATTAATATAAAACAACAATTAGTTGATATTTTTATAAAACCTTTAAATTAAAAATAATTTGATTTTATTAGAAGAGAATTAGGTATGTTAAATCTTCCAAATGCATGAATTCCTCCATACATTTTTTGGATTTCTTAGTTTTTCATAACTTGAGTTTTCTTATAAATTGAGATCATTTCCTTCATTCTTTCTTCTTGTAATTCACCAAAGAAGTGATTTTATTCATGGATTTTTAGCAAACTTAATCTTTTATGAATCATTCTTCTTTCTATTTACAAGAATAGAGATTTGATTCAAGAATTTTTAATATGCATATTTTGATCTTTAATGATGAATCCATTCACTTTGCAAAAGTAGAAATTTGATTCATGGAGTTCAGTTCTTATAACTTGATTTTCCAAGAAGAGCAACGTCAATACAAATATATATATATATATATATATATATAAGTACATATATACATATATATATATATATATATATATATATATACATGTAAATATATATACATAAAACTGCATACTTAAAACAAAACTTCGATCGAGACAATTAATCCTAAGCAATTAACCAAGTTGTCCGGCATGTCATTGGTCCCTCGACGCTTCGTCCGATTCTTCGGCGCATCGTCCTCTCCTGCAGCCTATTGCCCAATCGGCCAGTTGACTCTGCAACTCCGATATCCTTGGCACAATACTCGCTCTTTTTGGCCCGATGCCCGAGTCCACGGCCCGAAGCCTTCTGTCGATACGTCGACCGATCCACCGGCCCGACGTCCAATCTTCTGATATGTTCCTCCGGCACAACATGATTTTCCTGCTTTAATTGTTTTATCCTGATCGAAGCATCCTGCGTCACTCAAAACACAGATTAAATCATAAACATATATCAAGTAGTTTCATCATCAAAATACGAGATTCAACAATCTCCTCCTTTTTGATGATGACAACCACTTGATGACGGAGTTAAACTTAACTCCCGGAGTTTAAACAAACTCCCCCTATCAATATGCCATATTGATAGAACCTTGAATTCAAACTGAATTCAAGTCATTGCAATATTCATCATGAATACTTGCAACACGTCATCATGAACTTATGCATAAACTTATGCATAACATGTCATGTCATCAACATACTTCTCCCCCTTTGTCATCAACAAAAAGGAGTACCACAATCAAGTGTTTGTGATTGCATGAAAAACATAATATCAAGTTTTATCATCATGCAAGTTTGCTATTATCAAATATCAACATGTAAAATTGCGATGTAAGCTTTTGATATCATAACGCAAACATTTCAAGTGTTTATCAATTGCAGCATTTCATCACATGGCAAGATATCAATAAGTAAAGTTGCGATGCTAGTTCTTGATATATTATTATAATGCAACCATGGCATAGAGCAAATATGGCGATCATAGCATCAATTCATATATTTCTCCCCCTTTGTTGTCAACAAAAAGGAGAACGATATAAGAAAATTTTAAATATAAGTGCGATGCCATAAGCAGGTTCATGTCATTTTTCAACAAAGAGTGATAAGATACCAAATATTCAAACATCTCAAGGAAAATATGACATGAAGATAGCTTTGAAAACTTCTTCCATTTTATTTGTTATTTTCTTTTTACATGAAGGAGGAAAGCTATTTCTGAGCTTACTCGAATGAAGTTAAAATTGATAAGATATTAAGGCACGCTTCATTTTTACAAGTATCAAGATATGTATGTGAATCAAATCCTTGTACATAAAAATGACTTCCTTTTTCAAGAAGGAATTTATAAGCAGGAATCATTTCATCAAATCCATTTCTCAAAACAAAATATTGTTCATATAATAAGTGTATGAGAGATGTATTTGCTAGTTGATTCCATATGTCAAAAATCAATGATATGAATTAAACTTGATATGACATATGCTTATTAAGTCTAGAAGAGGATAATTCGAAAATCCAATTGTTAGGATACCAATAGTTAAGAGAATCCAAAAATGAAATTAACACTTTCATGCATTCGGACAAGGCTGTGCTATTGATTTTCAAATATAATCATGAGGACAAAACATGCTTATTATCATGGAAATTTTTGTATCCAAAGCACATAATTTCCAACCTGTTATTAGGGCATGTAATTGTGTAAAATCATCATGGCAATCGAGTGATTTGATCATTCAATCAAGAAAGTCCGAAAATTAATTTTAACAAGTTGAATCATTTAGACATATTTTTGCCATAGTTTTTCAAATACAATTATGAAGATAAGACATGCTCATCATCATGGTAGTACGATAGCAAGTTTACAATATACAAGCTAGCAAAATTTTTTTAACATTTTAAGACACGCAAGCTAGCAATTTTCTCTTTGAGATATGCACATTAGCAACTCTTTCTCCCCCTATGTCATTGGGAAAGAGAAGGGAAGATCCTTTACATTAATTTCTAAATCATGACAAGGGAAGGTTTCAATCTTATTTGTGCATCATTATATTTTCAAATTCGAACATGCACAATTTCAAAAACCTTATATTTCATTCGTGCATGATACTGAATAAATCAATCAATATTATGAGCATATCATACATGATACTTAAATTTTTAACTATTTATCAACATTTTGATCATGATACCAAACATTCATCATTTAGAGTATTCATGACATTAAATCAACATACATCATTTTAGTAACAACTCATAGCATTTTAAATCATGATTTACATCATATGCAATACATCACATCATAATTAAAAAGCTCAAGTATTGCATGAATCATTGCAAATCATAAATGCTTCATATCATGATGGTATCAATTTTGTCAAATTATATCTTACCATGCATGATCATAACTTTTCATTTGTATACATCAAAATAAATTAATGAATATTTCATGTATTCATATCATCACATAAGGAATATCAAGAAGAGTTGGTAATGAGATTTACAAATCATGTAGATAAATTATTAATATTAAGAGACATATTATGATTCTTTTCAGATAACTCAAATAGCAAAAAGAAAGAATCACAGTAAGTTATTTTGATTTATAAAAAGAATTCTCAAGTTATAATTCCAAGAAATCATGATTCATTTCAATAAATTTCAATAAGAACACATCATCAAAATCTCAACATTACTTTCAAGAGATTCAAAATGGCATAGATAATTTTATTGATCTCTTAGTGAAAAAGTCAATACGGTAGAGAAAAATAAATTTTCAAGAAAGATACTTTTCTCTTTTTAGTTGTTTTAGTTCATATGATTTTATTTCATCTATGCCAAACATGTAGCATGTTTTAAAATCGAAAGTGCAAGTTTTATTACGACAAAGGTCAATAAGGCACTTTCATTACCGTGAAAATCGAAAATCGCAAGATTCATCATCCATAATTATAAAACCAATAAACACGATTTTTAAAATCTCATGTATAGAATAAAATCATGGTATCAAAACATCATTATATCATCAAGTATGATTTCATATTTTCAATCAAAATCATTTTGTTTGTTTATCATAAAATATGTATTTTTCATGATTATTTTCAAAACTACTAGCATGATCATAAATTTTGCATTTTCATCATATATATATTTTTTTTACATGTAATTTTCAAGAAAATTAATTCTATATTAAAAAGAGCATCATGTAATTTCGAAATAATTCAAGAGAGTTGAGTTACTTACCTTGTAGTCGAAGCCCGTCAAAGCCCAATTCGCCGTTTCACCTTTGGAAGTTCTTGATTCATCCTTGGTTGCCTTCCTCTTCTTTGGCCTCTTCCTTCGTTCAAGTTCATTGTCTATTTTAGATTTTTGTTTAATAAACTTATTAAGATTTAGTGTTCGAAGTTCAAGTTCATCATTGTCCTCATCACTTGAGTCATCGCTCAAGTGGCATTCATTTGTCTGGAGTTCCAAATCCTTCCTGTTCTTTGGAAGGTGATTGTGTTCAACATGTTCATCATGTGCATTGTGCACCATTTCATATGTCATCAACGAACCAATTAGTTCTTCAAGTGGTAAGTTGTTTAGGTTTTTAGCTTCTTGTATTGCAGTTACTTTTGAATCCCACTTCTTAGAAAGAGAACGCAAAATCTTGTTTACGAGTTCAAAATCCGAAAAACATTTTCCAAGAGCTCTTAAACTATTGACGACATCCGTGAAACGGGTGTACATGTCGCCTATAGTCTCACTTGGTTGCATTCGAAAAAGCTCAAAATCATGCAATAAAAGGTTAACTTTCGAGTCTTTGACTCTACTAGTTCCCTCGTGCATGATTTCAAGTGTTCGGCAAATGTCAAAAGCCGTTTCGCACGTAGAAATCCGATTGAACTCATTTTTGTCCAAAGCGCAAAATAAGGCATTCATAGCTTTTGCGTTTAAAGAAAAATACTTCTTCTCCAAATCCGACCATTTGTTCATCGGTTTAGAGGGAAGTTGAAAATCGTTTTCAATGATATTCCATAAATCCAGATTCATAGAAATCAAGAAAACTCTCATTCGAGTTTTCCAATAAGTGTAGTCCAATCCGTTAAAAAACGGTGGACGAACGACCGATAAGCTCTCTTGAAGAGCCATTTCTCTCGGGTGTAAATCCGAAATGAGAAATACTGGGCTCTGATACCAATTGTTAGGATCAAGAGCACTAAGAGGGGGGGTGAATTAGTGCAGCAGAAATCTTTCACTATTAAAATCGAAAGCTGCGTTCGTTTGATAAAAACGATTTCGATGTAAAAGCCGATTCTAAGATTACTTTAACTTAAGATTAAGCGAGATGACGTTAAAGTAAATCTACGAAGGTAGTTTGCAGTTTATGATGAAAATCAGAATGCAAGCGCAAACTGAAATGCGACATTCGTACGATAAAACCGGTTTACGTCTAAATGCCAATTTTGAAGATACTGAACTTTGAGAAACGTTTTATAAATGCGCAGAAGGTAGTTTACAGTTATGATTGAAATCAAAATGTAAACGTAAACTGAAATGTAATGATCATACGAAAAAGCCGATTTACGTCTAAACGCATATT